>NC_134908.1:638252-676400 GCF_041734735.1 Babylonia areolata
ACAGCATAGCACAACACAACACAACACAGCACAGCACAAAACAACACAGCACAAAACAACACAGCACAACACAGCACAGCACAGCACAGCACAGCACAGCACAACACAGCATAGCATAGCACAACACAGCACAGCACAGCGCAACGCAACGCAACGCAACGCAACGCAACGCAACGCAGCACAACGCAGCACAGCACAACACAGCACAGCACAGCACAGCACAAAACAACACAGCACAACACAGCACAACACAACACAACACAGCACAGCACAGCACAGCACAGCACAACATAGCACAACACAGCACAGCACAGCACAGCACAGCACAGCACAGCACAAAACAACACAGCACAAAACAACACAGCACAGCACAGCACAGCACAGCACAGCACAGCACAGCACAGCACAATCCCCATTTCTGAAGAGGACTGTAAGATTCGAGGCACGCGAAGCTGCAAGGAGGCTCATTTTTTTTCTTTTTCCCTCTTCAACACTGAATATAATAAAGCTAATCATAGATTTTCTTTCTCTTTTCCCTCTTCAACACTGAATATGATAATGCTAATCATACATTTTCTTCTTCTTTTCCCTCTTCAACAGTGAAAATGGTAATGCTAATCAGAAACATTTGCAAAGCATATTGTACCAAAAGAAAAAAGGGTAGTGGGGTGCAGGGTAGATTCAATTAGCTCCTTCCTGTCCAGTTTTCTCTCTCGGCAGATTTCCATCTGCTTGCTCATGTCTCCACCTCTCTCTCTCCCCTCTTTCTGTCTCTGTCTCTGTCTCTCTCTTTCTCTCTCTCTCCTTTCCATGTCTCCATGTGTCTCGTTGTTACTGTTCTTTGTTTCTTGTTTTTCTCTTTCGTTTTTCTTCCCTGGATTCTTTGAGGGCTGGGTGAAAACCTGTCAAGGCAGGCGTGGACCAGTGCGTGCCTGGACTTTTCCTGAAGAGAGAGAGAGAGAGAGAGAGAGAGAGAGAGAGAGAGACAGAGAGAGAGAGAGAGAGAGAGAGAGAGAGAGAGTGTGTGTGTGTGTGTGTGTGTGTGTGTGTGTGTGTGTGTGCGTGTGTGTGTGTGCGTGTGTGTGTGTGACAGAGAGAGACCCTGTGACTTTTTTATTTAACTTGCTTGGTGGGTTAAAAAATAATTTTATTTATCTGTCTATCTATCTATCTGCCAATCAATCAATCAATCAATTTGTCTGTCTTTCTTCCGTTCTTTCTATCTACTCATCAGTTAATCAATTAATCAATCAATCAGTCAATCTATCCATCTATGTATCTCATCTAATCTATTTATTCATCTATGTATCCATCTATCTTATTATCTCTCCATCTATCTGTGTGTGAGAGACAGCGTGTACAATGAAACACGAGAGAGAGGCGGGAGAGACAGAGACAGAGACAGACTGAGAGAGACAGA
Organism: Babylonia areolata; assembly: GCF_041734735.1. Classification (NCBI taxonomy): domain Eukaryota; kingdom Metazoa; phylum Mollusca; class Gastropoda; order Neogastropoda; family Buccinidae; genus Babylonia; species Babylonia areolata. The sequence goes on from NC_134908.1 coordinate 639,673, forward strand.
CACACATAGACAGACAGACAGGCAGACAGACAGACGAGTAGGCCCATGTTACGTGGTCCCAGACTCAGTTGAAGAGACAAGCCCAAACAACACTGACATCCTCAACCTCAAACAGAATGAAGCAAAACATGTCGGGGCTTTCCGTGCCGTACTCTCGTGCTGGTACTGACTTCCGTTTCCTGTCTGTTCCACAGTCTGCGCTCACTTCCGGCCACTGTCTTGGGGGCCGGCAGATTTCACAGAGAGAGCGAGACAGACAGAGACAGAGAGACAGACAGAGACAGAGAGACAGACAGAGACACAGAGAGAGAGAGAGAGAGGGACATACACAGACAGGCACAGAGAGAGAGAGAGAGATTGAGAGGGACAGACACAGACAGGCACAGAGAGAGAGAGAGAGATTGAGAGGGACAGACACAGACACAGACAGAGACAGAGAGAGACCGAACAAACGAACGAAGGAGATTTTATTTTACGAGGGTAAAGGAGTAACTTGAGCACCGAGACAGAGAGAGAGAGAGAGAGAGAGAGACAGAGAGAGAGAGAGAGAGAGACAGACAGACAGACAGACAGACAGACAGACAGACAGACAGACAGAGGGTAAAGGAGTAACTTGAGCACCGAGACAGAGAGAGAGAGAGAGAGAGAGAGAGAGAGAGAGAGACAGACAGACAGACAGACAGACAGACAGAGGGTAAAGGAGTAACTTGAGCACCGAGACAGAGAGAGAGAGAGAGAGAGAGAGACAGACAGACAGACAGACAGACAGACAGACAGACAGAGGGTAAAGGAGTAACTTGAGCACCGAGACAGAGAGAGAGAGAGAGAGAGACAGACAGACAGACAGACAGACAGACAGACGGTAAAGGAGTAACTTGAGCACCGAGACAGAGAGAGAGAGAGAGAGAGAGAGAGAGACAGACAGACAGACAGACAGACAGACAGAGGGTAAAGGAGTAACTTGAGCACCGAGACAGAGAGAGAGAGAGAGAGAGAGAGAGACAGACAGACAGACAGACAGACAGACAGACAGACAGACAGACAGACGGTAAAGGAGTAACTTGAGCACCGAGACAGAGAGAGAGAGAGAGAGAGAGAGACAGACAGACAGACAGACAGACAGACAGACAGACAGACAGAGGGTAAAGGAGTAACTTGAGCACCGAGACAGAGAGACAGAGAGAGAGAGAGAGAGAGAGACAGACAGACAGACAGACAGACAGACAGACAGACAGAGGGTAAAGGAGTAACTTGAGCACCCAGACAGAGAGACAGAGAGAGAGAGACAGAGAGAGAGAGAGAGACAGACAGACAGACAGACAGACAGACAGACAGAGGGTAAAGGAGTAACTTGAGCACCGAGACAGAGAGACAGAGAGAGAGAGAGAGAGAGAGAGAGAGAGAGAGAGACAGACAGACAGACAGACAGACAGACAGAGGGTAAAGGAGTAACTTGAGCACCGAGACAGAGAGAGAGAGAGAGAGAGAGAGAGAGAGAGACAGACAGACAGACAGACAGACAGACAGACAGACAGACAGAGGGTAAAGGAGTAACTTGAGCACCGAGACAGAGAGACAGAGAGAGAGACAGAGAGAGAGACAGACAGACAGACAGACAGACAGACAGACAGAGGGTAAAGGAGTAACTTGAGCACCGAGACAGAGAGACAGAGAGAGAGAGAGAGAGAGAGAGAGAGAGAGAGAGAGAGAGAGAGAGACAGACAGACAGACAGACAGACAGACAGACAGACAGAGGGTAAAGGAGTAACGAGCACCGAGACAGAGAGAGAGAGAGAGAGAGAGACAGACAGACAGACAGACAGACAGACAGACAGACAGAGGGTAAAGGAGTAACTTGAGCACCGAGACAGAGAGACAGAGAGAGAGAGAGAGAGAGAGAGAGACAGACAGACAGACAGACAGACAGACAGACAGACAGACAGAGGGTAAAGGAGTAACTTGAGCACCGAGACAGAGAGACAGAGAGAGAGAGACAGAGAGAGAGAGAGACAGACAGACAGACAGACAGACAGAGGGTAAAGGAGTAACTTGAGCACCGAGACAGAGAGACAGAGAGAGAGAGAGAGAGAGAGAGAGACAGACAGACAGACAGACAGACAGACAGACAGACAGACGGTAAAGGAGTAACTTGAGCACCGAGACAGAGAGAGAGAGAGAGAGAGACAGACAGACAGACAGACAGACAGACAGACAGACAGAGGGTAAAGGAGTAACTTGAGCACCGAGACAGAGAGAGAGAGAGAGAGAGACAGACAGACAGACAGACAGACAGACAGACAGACAGAGGGTAAAGGAGTAACTTGAGCACCGAGACAGAGAGACAGAGAGAGAGAGACAGAGAGAGAGAGAGAGACAGACAGACAGACAGACAGACAGACAGACAGAGGGTAAAGGAGTAACTTGAGCACCGAGACAGAGAGACAGAGAGAGAGAGAGAGAGAGAGAGACAGACAGACAGACAGACAGACAGACAGACAGACAGAGGGTAAAGGAGTAACTTGAGCACCGAGACAGAGAGACAGAGAGAGAGAGAGAGAGAGAGAGAGAGAGAGAGAGACAGACAGACAGACAGACAGACAGACAGACAGACAGAGGGTAAAGGAGTAACTTGAGCACCGAGACAGAGAGAGAGAGAGAGAGAGAGAGAGAGAGAGACAGACAGACAGACAGACAGACAGACAGACAGAGGGTAAAGGAGTAACTTGAGCACCGAGACAGAGAGACAGAGAGAGAGAGAGAGAGAGAGAGACAGACAGACAGACAGACAGACAGACAGACAGACAGAGGGTAAAGGAGTAACTTGAGCACCGAGACAGAGAGACAGAGAGAGAGAGAGAGAGAGAGAGAGAGAGAGAGACAGACAGACAGACAGACAGACAGACAGACAGACAGACAGAGGGTAAAGGAGTAACTTGAGCACCGAGACAGAGAGACAGAGAGAGAGAGAGAGAGACAGACAGACAGACAGACAGACAGACAGACAGACAGAGGGTAAAGGAGTAACTTGAGCACCGAGACAGAGAGAGAGAGAGAGAGAGAGAGAGAGAGAGAGAGAGACAGACAGACAGACAGACAGACAGACAGAGGGTAAAGGAGTAACTTGAGCACCGAGACAGAGAGACAGAGAGAGAGAGAGAGAGAGAGAGAGAGAGACAGACAGACAGACAGACAGACAGACAGACAGACAGACAGACAGAGGGTAAAGGAGTAACTTGAGCACCGAGACAGAGAGAGAGAGAGAGAGAGAGAGAGAGACAGACAGACAGACAGACAGACAGAGGGTAAAGGAGTAACTTGAGCACCGAGACAGAGAGAGAGAGAGAGAGAGAGAGAGAGAGAGAGAGAGAGAGAGAGAGACAGACAGACAGACAGACAGACAGACAGACAGACAGACAGAGGGTAAAGGAGTAACTTGAGCACCGAGACAGAGAGAGAGAGAGAGAGAGACAGACAGACAGACAGACAGACAGACAGAGACAAAGACAGAGAGAGAAACAGAAAGAGAGAGAGAGACAGAGACAGAGAGAGACAGAGACAAAGACAGAGAGAGAAAGAAACAGAGAGAGATTGAGGACTGGGTGTAGACAACATCCGTTTGAAAGAGGGAGTTGACAAAAGCCGCCATTAATACAGCCCCATTCTCCAATGAAGCCGACAGTCAGATCAGCCAATCGCATGACTGTAACCAGGAAGGGGGAAATAACTGGTACAAAACACTTCTCTCACGATTTCTCCGTGTTCAGCAAGTGTCTCCACTCGCTGTGTCAGCATCTGTCTCTCCAACAAAATGAGTTCTGTCTCCCTTCCTGTCTCTGGCACATTCATCAAGCCACGAAACATGGCAGTGACCACATCTCTCTCTCAGACATGGGGAGGGGAGGCAATTATCGTGCTGCGTGCCTTCACCTTCACTTTTCTTTGTGTCCCCCCCCCCCCCAATAATAAAGGTAATAATAATGCTAACAAGAACGTGTGTTGAGCCACTGACGCTGAAATAAAAACGAGACAAAGAAAGCAAAAAATTGGTGTGGGGGCAGATTTGAATAAATGCTTCTTTCCGATTTTTTTCCATGATTTTTTATATTTTCTTTGAATAGGTTTGTCTGCCCACTCAAGCCTCAACTTCTGTCTCTCTTTCTCTCTGTGTCTCTGTGTGTGTCTCTCTCTGCATATATATATATATATATATATATATATATATATATATCTTTCTCTCTTTTCTGTCTGGGCTTTGAACATGTTGACCTGAAGGCGAAAGCCGATTGGTTGTTAAACTGACTCATTGTAATCATGATCATCTTCATCATGGTCATCTTCATCATGAGCATCATGAGCATCATCTCTCTATCTGTATCTCTCTCTGTCTCTCTCTTTCACACACACACACACACACACACACACACACACACACACACACAGAGGAAGAGAGACCGACAGAAAGGAAGAGCAGAAGAAATGAAGTGAAAGAAACGAGGAAGATGTCATGAAGACAGACAGAGGAAGGACACATGAAACATGAGGAGACGACGAAAGAAACATCAAGGGGAAGATAAAGGAACACTGAGGAAGACCAAACGATTGGTAACGTTGAAGAAGACCATAGGAACGTTGAAGAAGACCAAAGGAACATTGAAGAAGACCACAGGATTGGTAACGTTGAAGAAGACCATAGGAACGTTGAAGAAGACCAAAGGAACACTGAAGAAGACCACAGGATTGGTAACGTTGAAGAAGACCATAGGAACGTTGAAGAAGACCAAAGGAACATTGAAGAAGACCAAAGGAACATTGAAGAAGACCAAAGGAACACTGAAGAAAACCAAAGGAACATTGAAGAAGACCAGGGGAACATTGAAGAAGACCAGGGGAACATTTGAAAAGACTACAGGAATATTGAAGAAGATCCAAGGAACATTGAAGAAGACCAAAGGAACGTTGAAGAAGACCAAAAGAGCGTTGAAGAAGACAAAATTAATATACAACCAAAAAGACCGAAGCAACACTCAAGAAGACCAAAGGAACATTTAAAAAGCCCAAAGGGACATTCAAGAAGACCGTGTGAACATTGGAGATGGTAAAATGAACATTGAAGAAGACCGTGTGAACATTGGAGACGGTAAAATGAACATTGAAGAAGACCGTGTGAACATTGGAGATGGTAAAATGAACATTCAAGAAGACCGTGTGAACATTGGAGACGGTAAAATGAACATTGAAGAAGACCGTGTGAACATTGGAGATGGTAAAATGAACATTCAAGAAGACCGTGTGAACATTGGAGATGGTAAAATGAACATTGAAGAAGACCGTGTGAACATTGGAGACGGTAAAATGAACATTGAAGAAGACCGTGTGAACATTGGAGACGGTAAAATGAACATTGAAGAAGACCGTGTGAACATTGGAGACGGTAAAATGAACATTGAAGAAGACCGTGTGAACATTGGAGATGGTAAAATGAACATTGAAGAAGACCGTGTGAACATTGGAGATGGTAAAATGAACATTCAAGAAGACCGTGTGAACATTGGAGATGGTAAAATGAACATTGAAGAAGACCGTGTGAACATTGGAGACGGTAAAATGAACATTCAAGAAGACCGTGTGAACATTGGAGACGGTAAAATGAACATTGAAGAAGACCGTGTGAACATTGGAGACGGTAAAATGAACATTGAAGAAGACCGTGTGAACATTGGAGATGGTAAAATGAACATTGAAGAAGACCGTGTGAACATTGGAGACGGTAAAATGAACATTGAAGAAGACCGTGTGAACATTGGAGATGGTAAAATGAACATTGAGGAAGACCGTGTGAACATTGGAGATGGTAAAATGAACATTGAAGAAGACCGTGTGAACATTGGAGATGGTAAAATGAACATTGAAGAAGACCGTGTGAACATTGGAGACGGTAAAATGAACATTGAGGAAGAGCCAAAACATCCAACGAAACACGACTGACTGGCAAAACGAAGACAAGTTCTAGCGCGGTGTGTGTGGATCGACTTTTGATCGCCTGTAATGAGTTTGTATTTGTTTAATGTGTTGTCATTGTTACTGTTTGTTGTTGTTGTTGGTAGAGGACCGTGGAAAGAGCCCTGATGAAGGAGGGATGTGACCGAAAAGCTGACCCTCTGTCTGGAGTTCTGTTGTCAATCATTCATCATGGTCCATCATGTGGAAGGACGGTGCCGGTGCTTTGGGGAAATAACTACTCTCTCTCTCTCATTTCTCTGTCTCTGTCTCTCCCTGTCTCTGTCTTTACTCTCTTCTCTATCTATCTATCTATCTATCTATCTGTCTATCTATCTATCTATGTCTCTCTCTCTCTACAAGCGCGTTGGGTTACGCTGCTGGTCAGGCATCTGCTTGGCAGATGTGGAGTAGCGTATATGGATTTGACCGAACGCAGTGACGCCTCCTTGAACTACTGATACACATACTGATACTCTCTCTCTACTCTCTCTCTCAGTCCATCTAGCTCTCTCTCTCTCTCTCTCACTGCTCTCTCTTCTCTCTCTCTCTCTATTCTCTCTCCACATGTGTGTGTGTGTGTGTGTGTGTGTGTGTGTGTGTGTGTGTGTGTGTGTGTGTGTGTGTGTGTGTGTGTGTGTGTGTGTGTGTGTGATGATGATGATGATGTGAAAACGTGGAACGTGCTCCTCACTGGTTTCCAGAGCTGTGCCCTCTGACGATGCACGGAAGTCACGTCAACACGACACTTCGCATGAAGCAATGTGCAGTGTGGGAGAGAGAGTGGGAAAACCACCCATCCCTTTCCGAAAAACATCCCTCACATCGGAAAGAGGAGAAAGCTTGTGTGTCGAAGCCTGGGGTCTGTGCAAATGGTTTCCTGTCCGTCCTGCAATGCTACCACTCCATCGGATCTGTTGCCGTGTTCCCCCTGTCTCTCCCCCGTCTACACTTCGTTAGAGGATCGTTTTAGCAAGGATATTGGAGCTTGTTGCGTGAACACACCAACGTAGTTTTCTTCGGGTTTTGTTCTTGTTGTTTGGTTTGGGGTTGTTGTTTTTTTTTGGTTGTTGTTGTTGTTTTTACACGTGAACAGGTCACAGAAAGCGATATCAGCACACTTTCTTGAAGAAGGGATCAGTGTTGGAGACAGACACAGAGAGAGAGAGAGAGAGAGAGAGAGAGAGAGAGAGAGGGGGGGGGGGGGGCGTGGGGGGAAGCAAAAACAAAACTCGATCGGAAAAGGAAGGCGTGGGCAGGGGAGGGAAGTCGCGTGGTGTGTGTTTCCATTAGTGATGGACAGAGGTTGTAACCTGACATGTAACATCTGACGTCCTGATGTGTAACCTGACATGTAACATCTGACGTCCTGATCTATAATCTGACATGTAATATCTGACGTCCTGATCTGTAACCTGACATGTAATATGTGACGTCCTGATCTGTAACCTGACATGTAACATCTGACGTCCTGATCTGTATTCTGATATGTAATACCTGACGTCCTGATCTGTAACCTGACATGTAATATGTGACGTTCTGATCTGTAACCTGACATATAACATCTGACGTCCTGATCTGTAATCTGACATGTAACATCCGACGTCCTGATCTGTAATCTGACATGTAACATCTGACGTTCTGATCTGTAATCTGACATGTAATATCTGACGTTCTGACCTGACGTGTAACGTCTGACGTTAAGATCTGTAATCTGACATGTAACATCCGACGTCCTGATCTGCAATCTGACATGTAACATCTGACGTTCTGACCTGACGTGTAACATCTGACGTCCTGATCTGTAATCTGACATGTAACATCTGACGTTCTGACCTGACGTGTAACATCTGACGTCCTGATCTGTAATCTGACATGTAACATCTGACGTTCTGATCTGTAACCTGACATATAACATATGACGTCCTGATTTGTAATCTGACATGTAATATCCGACGTCCTCATCTGTGTTACAGACATGTAACATCTGACGTCCTAATCTGTAACCTGACATGTAACATCTGACGTCCTGATCTGTAACCTGACATGTAACATCTGACGTCCTGATCTGTAACCTGACATGTAACATCTGACGTCCTGATCTGTGTTACTGACATGTAACATCTGACGTCCTGATCTGTAACCTGCCATGTAACATCTGACGTCCTAATCTGTGTTACTGACAGGACGGAGGTTGTAACCTGACATGTAACAACTGACGTCATCTGTAACCTGACATGTAGGCATCTGTTGCGACGTCTCCAGAAGAACGTGCATCCACCACCATGTTCTGTAAGCCGGCCCTTGTCTGCTGGGCGCGTTTCGCTGACAGCTGCGATGTCCACGTTGTAGAGAACTAGCAACCAGGGCAGTTCTTCTCTCTGGTCTATCTGCCTTGATGTTATCCAGCAGAGTTCTCACGTTCCATGTGCCAAGGTTCAGCAATATCACTTTCTTCTTCGTTTTTGTTTGTCAAACACTGAATGATCTCCACCAGCCGTGGTAACCTAGCCAGGGAAAGTGAAGCAGGCAGTGTTCGAGGCACCTTTTCTAGCCCCTTCCTCCATGGAGGTGAGCAGAGCGATCCTAAAGAGGGCTGCTCAGACATCCAGGGGGGTGCTGAACTCCACTGCAGCTCCAGTCCAGTAGAGAGCGACTCTATGCCCTGGGCAGCCTGTGTGTCAGGCTTGTGACTACAGCTTCCAGTGTATCCGCCCCTGCTGCTTCACCACTCCCCCATCGCCACGGGACCTGAGGTGTTGAGCGGTGCAGTTTGAAGTCATGACTTGCGTTTGGCTTGGATTAACTCCCTCCATACGAACGGCGAAAGAGACGACGTTAACAGCGTTTCTCCCCAATTACCACCATCAAAATATTACAAGCGGAAGGCTCTTACACTGAAGAGGTGAATGTTGACAAAGAATACCACAATTCTGACGACGGAAGCTAAAGGTTGGATCATTGAGACACCCACTGGACATCCGAGGGGTCTGTGTAGAGGAGAAGAGAGGACTGGCCGTACTGAGTGAGTTAAAGCTAGGGAGAGTTGCACAGGTCGTCAGCCTTACTCTCTCGTCCCGCCTGTCTGGACCCAGTGGCGAGACACAGTGGAGACGGCTGGAGATAGGTCAGGATGCAGTGGATGGCCAGCAGTAGGTCAGGATGCAGTGGATGGCCAGCAGTAGGTCAGGATGCAGTGGATGGCCAGCAGTGTTCTGCACGTGTCTCACCGCGCCCTTTTAGCGCTCCACGACGCTTTGCTGAGAATCGCCTTTCTATCCGTTGAAACAATGATGGTTTCTTCCGCGCAGTCCCCCCGAATCCAGACTTAACACTCTGGGTAGACAAGCCCTGAATGATGTGGGTCCACGGCAGTTCTTGCGGAGTGCTCACAAGTCTCCCTACCCATTGTTTGGGATCCTCACCCGCCATTGCAGCCGTTGGGAGATGTCTCCTCTTCCGCCTGCTCTGCCGTTGGAATGACCTCTTTGTACTGACCCATATGTGGAGGCTGGTTCGTGGGCGCCAGGGCGTATCCACACACCGGTGGGCCATGCGCGCCGCACGTTAAGCCATCTGATGATGTGCCTAGTCTCAAGATCGGATATTCACGTTGGCTTTATTCCCCACATGCGGCAGGTAGTACTGGGTTACATGGTCACCAGCAGCAGAGAGGAGCCTCTGACCTGACAACACCAGGCATCTCACGTGCTCATCTGTTTCCAATTTCCGTTCTGCTCCCTCCCCCTCCCCCCTCCCCCTCCACCCCCCCCCCCCCTCAAGCCGAAATGGGTTGGTGAGAAGGTGAAGTCTGGAGATTGGGACGGTGTGTGTGTGTGTGTGTGTGTGTGTGTGTGTGTGTGTGTGTGTGTGTGTGTGTGTGTGTGTGTGTGTGTGTGTGTGTGTGTGTGTGTGTGTGTGTGTGTGTGTGTGTTGGGAGGGGTGTGGGGTGGATGGACAGATGTTTGAATTTCCTTCTTCCAGTTCTCATGTAGTGACAGCAAGACAGAAATGAGATTCTTCTTTCCCTCTGTGCCTGGGGCTTGGTTCCTTCTCTGTCTCTGTCTCTGTCCCTGTCTCTGTCCCTGTCTCTGTCTCTGGCAGTGTCTCTGTTTCTGTCTCCCACAATATGCATTTGCGTCGAAAATAATAAAACGCACAATATTTAATAAAAAAACAAAAAAAAAAAACAGCAAGAACAAAAAACAACAACGCAAATCTAACAGCACCAACATGGAGGAAGCGAGACACCTTCAGACCTAAGACATCACCAACATGGAGGAAGCGAGACACCTTCAGACCGAAGACATCACACCCCCCACCCCTCCTCCCCCCACATCATTCCTCTCCCCGCCATCCACTGCCCTGAAAGATAACCAAAACGAAGCAGACACACCAGGCGGTTTACCCTCTGAGGGGGACGCTCACTCAATCTGGCTCTGTGACTAAACAAATTTTGTCGTTAGTAAGGGGCTCAGTACACGGTGTCCCGGGTGCGTTAAAACACAGCAACTACTGAACACCACCCAAGTGACTCAGCAGCAGTGCAGGGTCTCCTCCGGCGTGTGGCCTCCTGGCGACCCAACATCGATGGTTCCCTGTGGACTGCCACCCGGGTGTGGCTGTGTATGGGGGACTCGCAATGAGCGGCGTGGGAGTAATTCCCTTGAAACAGTTCACATGATGGACAGCACACAAACACACCGTCGTATGGGATCCGAAGACTATCTGACGTACGTACGTACGTGCGCATGTATGTATGTATGTATGTATGTGTGTATGCGAGAGTGTGTTGTTGCGTGCATGTATCTATGTATCTAGGTATGCGTGCGTGCGTGCGTGCGTGCATGTATGTTTATATATATGCATGTATGTGTATGTATGTAAGTATGTATGTACATATCTTCCTCTTACCCATCAGGAGAGCTGACAAGACGCTTTAAGGTTTTTATAACAGAATTTGTGACAAATCCTATCAGTCTGTCTATATATCTACCTTCCTACCTACCTACCTACTTACCTATCTATTCTCTCTTTTCCCCATCACCACCCCGCCCCCACCTCTCTCTCTGTCTCTCTGTCTGTCTCTCTCCAAAACGTGTACCAGTTCATGTCGATAGAGGCATCAGGGCGTCAAACGTCAACCAACCAACCACCCAGCTCCCATGTCTTCAAGTGAAGTCAACACTGAGAGGAAAGAGAGGGTGAAAAAAACAACCTTTCAGAATTTCAGCATCATTAAGGCGGGGTGTTGCACGGCTTCACAGCACCATAACAGGACATCCACCAGAAAGCAGCCATAAAAGCCAGGCAGCAACCTCAGCTATTTCCAGGACTGCAGCGGCTGAGAGGCAGTGTTCAGAGCAAATCAGGAAACGGCTGTGGTGCAAACACAGCACCCTCAGAACCGAGGGTGGTGTGCAAACAGAGTTATTTCCCATATAGGGCTGCACTGAAGTTGAGTGATAGCTGACATGGCACAGTGTGGGGGTGGGGGTCGGGGATGGGGGTGGGGGTGATCTGCTGCATTTGTTGCTGATGGAAAACACGTCTCTGTCCCCCCCCCCTCCCCTAGCCCCCTCTTCATCTATTTTTTTGTGTTATTTTAAAGTTTTGAAATAATTAGGGGAGAAAAAAAAGGATCTGGTGTGGTTGAATTCATTTGTCTGCCTGTTTGTACATCTGTGTGGGCTGGAATGTCTCGTGGCGCTTGCTTTGTTTGCATTCACCTGACACTTCTTCACAGAGTTGAGGGAGGAGGAGAAGAAGGAGGAGGAGGAAGAGGAGAAGGAGGTGGAGGAGGAGGAGGAGGAGGAGAAGAAGAAGAAGAAGAAGAACAACAACAACAAGAACAAGATGAAGAACAAGAAGAAGAAGAACAAGAAAAACGAGAAGAAGAAGAACAAGAACAACAAGCACTGACCAGCAGCTGACAGAAGTGGCTGGCTTGCCGTGTAAAAAAACTGCGGTGAGTACATTCAAGGGAGACCACCGCCAGCGCCTCACAGCTGCTGAAGATCGTTGACACAGAGTTGCCTGCCCCTCCGCTTCTGCTGACGTTCCATGCCCCTCCTGCAGTCCCGTGTGTGCTGTGGACTTCGGGTTCAAAGCCACATGGATCTTCAAAGCCACATGGATGTCCGCAGATGATGTCCACCGATGATGCTACAACGAATAGTCATGCTCGGATTTCAGAAAAAAAAACACATCAAATTATTATCCTTCGTTACACACAACCACCCTTTTCAACACCCAATGGCGGGCGCAATAGCCGAGTGATTAAAGCGTTGGACTTTCAATCTGAGGGTCCCAGGTTCGAATCTCGGCGACGGCGCCTGGTGGGTAAAGGATGGAGATTTTTCCGATCTCCCAGGTCAACATATGTGCAGATCTGCTGGTGCCTGAACCCACTTCGTGTGTATACGCAAGCAGAAGATCCTGTAATCCATGTCAGCGTTCGATGGGTTATGGAAATAAAAACATACCCAGCATGCACACCCCCGAAAACGGAGTAGTATATGGCTGCCTACATGGCGGGGTAAAAACGGTCATACTCGTAAAAGCCCACTCGTAAACATACGAGTGAACGTGGGAGTTGCAGTCCACGAACGCAGAAGAAGAAGAATTATCCGTAACACACAACCCATTTTGTGAACACCCGCTCAGGGTGAAACACAATTTGGACATGTTGTTCAGCGGAACACTTTGCACGTGTCCCACTTTCATTTTTTGATCAGGTCAAGGAAACCGTGTTCCCGAAATACACGGCCAGCTGTCCAACTTTCCGCTTTGGAAACTTTCAGTCAACAACCACATTGGACGAAATTGCACCCACAAGTGCGTGTCTACAAGATGATTCAATATCTGAATAAACAGAGATTCCAGAGAAACAGACCTGCTCGCTCAGCAAACCAGAGTGTTGCAGACCTCCAGAAAGCCGTAGAAAGCAAACAGGCAGTGGGGGTAGGTGGTAGTTCCAGCCCTGCCATGCAGAGATCTGATCTCTGTGTGTGTCCCGATAAAGAAAACACTGAAATGAACGCCAAGCAAACAAGATGAAATGGTGGCAGAGTGGTAACACGTCCACCCAGGAAGCGAGGGACTCCGAGCGCACGGGTTTGAATCCTACATTCACGCCAAGTAAACAGTGGAGAGTTGTGGCAGAGTGGTAACATGTCCCAGGAAGCGAGGGGCTGTGTTCGAATCCCACACTCACGCCAAGTATTTTCTCTCCCTCCTTGAGTGGTGGTCTGGACGCTAGTCATTCGGATGTTACAATAAACCGAGGTCCCGTGTATAGCATGCACTTGGTGAACGTCACGAAGCCACGGCAGCAAGAAAAGGATTGTCCCTGTCAAGATTCTGTAGGAAAACCCATTTTGAATGGTTAGCAAGTATAACTGCAGGGAAAATATGGTATTGCACTGTAACGACGCGCTCTCACTGGGGAGAGCAGTCCAGATTTTTCACAGAGACATCTGTTGTGACAAACAGTGACAACACAATGCAATACAATACATAATTATACAATGCCGTGTCCAAACGTTAGAGACATCCTGCCCATCCCCAAAATCCCCCCTCTCTCCCCCCCCCCCAACCCCCCCCCCACTCCCTTTCTCCCCCCTCTCTCTCCCCCCCAGCCCCCCCCACTCCCCTTTCTCCCCCCCTCTCTCTCCCCCCCCCCAGCCCCCCCCCCACTCCCTTTCTCCCCCCTCTCTCTCCCCCCAACCCCCCCACTCCCTTTCTCCCCCCTCTCTCTCCCCCCCAACCCCCCCCCACTCCCTTTCTGATGGTGGTGGTGGTGGTGATGGTGATGGTGGTGATGGTGGTGGTGGTGGTGGTGGTGGTGATGGTGGTGATGGTGGTGGTGGTGGTTATGGTGGTGGTGGTGATGGTGGTGGTGGTGGTGATGGTGGTGGTGGTGGTGATGGTGGTGATGGTGGTGGTGGTGGTGGTGGTGGTTATGGTGGTGGTGGTGATGGTGGTGGTGGTGGTGGTGGTGGTGATGGTGGTGGTGGTGGTGATGGTGGTGATGGTGGTGGTGGTGATGGTGGTGGTGATGATGGTGGTGGTGGTGATGGTGATGGTGGTGGTGATGATAGTGGTGTGGTGGGGGCTTGGGGGCGGGGGGGGGTGATGTAAGGGTGGAGGGAATCGATCCAGCTGACACAGATTGCCCCCCCCCCCACCCCTCCCAGTGCCATCACGCTCTGTGGACCTTCCCATGTGCCTTACGTTTCCTTTCAAACCGTTTCCACAGTCAGCTGCCTCATGTTCCCGTGTTTTATGACCTCTTCTCGCGTCTCTCCCGTCACGAACCTCAGCTGATATCATCGTTAACATATCTCTTTCTTTGCAGACTGCTCTTTTTCAGAGTTATGGCGGTTTAAATTTCAGACTTGACCAGCTTGTTTTATTGTGGAGTCATGAAATGTCACACTGTAATGGGGTAATTACAGTGCCCTGGTGTTGGATTTTAAACAGAAACAAAACTGAATGTGTTCCTGTAGAGAGCACAGTTCTCATGTTCTGTTGTGACAGAGACACGAAAGGTCACTGGTTGGAGAGGTGCACGCTCGACGTAGCGCAGAAAACAGTTCTTGGGTGACGTAGAAATGGTTGGTTTGTTTTCATGAGAAGTTTATAACTTGGTGACGAAGAAATGGTTTGTTTGTTTTAATGAGAAGTTTATAACTTGGTGACGAAGAAATGGTTTGTTTGTTTTAATGAGAAGTTTATAACTTGGTGACGAAGAAATGCTTGGTTTGTTTTAATGAGAAGTTTATAACTTGATGACGAAGAAATGGTTGGTTTGTTTTAATGAGAAGTTTATAACTTGGTGACGAAGAAATGGTTTGTTTGTTTTCATGAGAAGTTTATAACTTGGTGACGAAGAAATGGGTTTGTTTGTTTTAATGAGAAGTTTATAACTTGGTGACGAAGAAATGGTTGGTTTGTTTTAATGAGAGTTTATAACTTGGTGACGAAGAAATGGTTTGTTTGTTTTAATGAGAAGTTTATAACTTGATGACGAAGAAATGGTTTGTTTGTTTTCATGAGAAGTTTATAACTTGGTGACGAAGAAATGGGTTTGTTTGTTTTAATGAGAAGTTTATAACTTGGTGACGAAGAAATGGTTTGTTTGTTTTAATGAGAAGTTTATAACTTGGTGACGAAGAAATGGTTTGTTTGTTTTAATGAGAAGTTTATAACTTGGTGACGAAGAAATGGTTTGTTTGTTTTAATGAGAAGTTTATAACTTGGTGACGAAGAAATGGTTTGTTTGTTTTAATGAGAAGTTTATAACTTGGTGACGAAGAAATGGTTTGTTTGTTTTAATGAGAAGTTTATAACTTGGTGACGAAGAAATGGTTTGTTTGTTTTAATGAGAAGTTTATAACTTGATGACGAAGAAATAATTTGTTTGTTTTAATGAGAAGTTTATAACTTGATGACGAAGAAATGGTTGGTTTGTTTTAATGAGAAGTTTATAACTTGGTGACGAAGTAATGGTTTGTTTGTTTTCATGAGAAGTTTATAACTTGTTGATGAAGAAATGGTTTGTTTGTTTTCATGAGAAGTTTATAACTTGGTGACGAGGAAATAGTTTGTTTCTTTTAATGAGAAGTTTATAACTTGGTGACGAAGAAATGGGTTTGTTTGTTTTAATGAGAAGTTTATAACTTGGTGACGAAGAAATGGTTTGTTTGTTTTAATGAGAAGTTTATAACTTGGTGACGAAGAAATGGTTTGTTTGTTTTAATTGAGAAGTTTATAACTTGGTGACGAAGAAATGGTTTGTTTGTTTTAATGAGAAGTTTATAACTTGGTGACGAAGAAATGGTTTGTTTGTTTTAATTGAGAAGTTTATAACTTGGTGACGAAGAAATGGGTTTGTTTGTTTTAATGAGAAGTTTATAACTTGGTGACGAAGAAATGGTTTGTTTGTTTTAATGAGAAGTTTATAACTTGGTGACGAAGAAATGGTTTGTTTGTTTTAATTGAGAAGTTTATAACTTGGTGACGAAGAAATGGGTTTGTTTGTTTTAATGAGAAGTTTATAACTTGGTGACGAAGAAATGGTTTGTTTGTTTTAATTGAGAAGTTTATAACTTGATGACGAAGAAATAATTTGTTTGTTTTAATGAGAAGTTTATAACTTGATGACGAAGAAATGGTTGGTTTGTTTTAATGAGAAGTTTATAACTTGGTGACGAAGTAATGGTTTGTTTGTTTTCATGAGAAGTTTATAACTTGTTGATGAAGAAATGGTTTGTTTGTTTTAATGAGAAGTTTATAACTTGGTGACGAGGAAAAGGTTTGTTTCTTTTAATGAGAAGTTTATAACTTGGTGACGAAGAAATGGGTTTGTTTGTTTTAATGAGAAGTTTATAACTTGTTGATGAAGAAATGGTTTGTTTGTTTTAATGAGAAGTTTATAACTTGGTGACGAAGAAATGGTTGGTTTGTTTTAATGAGAAGTTTATAACTTGGTGACGAAGAAATTGTTTGTTTTAATGAGGAGTTTATAACTTGGTGACGAACGTTCTTCAAAACAGGACAGGCTGTTTGTCAACCTTCCTCTCATCTTCCTTCTCCTCCCTCCTCCTCCTCCACTCCACCATTCTCTCCATCTCTCCTTTCTCAGACACGTCCAACGATCAATCGCGAACGAACAGCAATTGCCATATTGGTGAAAGTCCAGCAAAACAGCTGGCTACCAAAGAAGTCAGCAATGCTGGATACTTCTCCTCCTCCTCCTCCTCCTCCTCCTCCTCCTCCTCCTCCTCCTCCTCCTCCTCCTCCTCCTCCTCCTCCTTCTTCTTCTTCTTCTTCTTCTTCTTCTTCTTCTTCTTCTTCTTCTTCTTCTTCTTCTCCTATGCCCAGCCCTGGACATAGTTGACATGAATCCACTGCCTTCCTATGCCCAGACCTGGACACAGTAGATATTAATTCACTGCCTTCCTATGCCCAGGCCTGGACACAGTAGATATGAATTCACTGCCTTCCTATGTCCAGCCCTGGACACAGTAGATATGAATTCACTGCCTTCCTATGCCCAGGCCTGGACACAGTAGATATGAATTCACTGCCTTCCTATGTCCAGCCCTGGACACAGTAGATATGAATTCACTGCCTTCCTATGTCCAGCCCTGGACACAGTGGACATGAATTCACTGCCTTCCTATGTCCAGCCCTGGACACAGTGGACATGAATTCGCTGCCTTCCTATGTCCAGCCCTGGACACAGTGGACATGAATTCACTGCCTTCCTATGTCCAGCCCTGGACACAGTGGACATGAATTCACTGCCTTCCTATGCCCAGCCCTGGACACAGTGGACATGAAGTCACTGCCTTCCTATGCCCAGCCCTGGACACAGTGGACATGAAGTCACTGCCCTGACGGCCATGACAGGCTGTGGGACCTGAAACCTTCATGAGACTGACCTCTTTGTTCAACATTCTCCCGTGTGGGCCGACAAATACTTGGTCACCGCCTGAGTTAGAGAAAGGGAAAAAGGGAGAGAGAGAGGGGGGGAGGGAGAGGAAGAGAGAGAGAGAGAGGGAGGGGGGAAGAGAGAGAGGAAGAGAGAGACACAGACAGAGAAAGGAGGAGAGAAAGAGAGAGGGTGGGGGGGAAGAGAGAGGGGGGAGAGAAAGGGGAAGTGAGGGAGAGAGAGGGAGAGAGAGAGGGAGAGAGAGGGAGAGAGAGAGAGAGAGAGGGAGAGAGAGAGAGAGAGAAACAGAAAAAAGAGAGATATATAAAAGAGAAAAGGAGAGAGAAAAGAAAGAAAGAGAAAGAGGTTGTGTGTGTGGGCGGCGTGGGGCATGGGGGAGGAGAGGGGTGGAGACAGAGACAGAGCAATGAGATGGAGACAGAGATGCAGTCACTTTCACATTCTGAGAAAGACAGCATATAATTATGTCTTTGTAACTTTATTTTGGAAATATCTAGATACAATAAAGACTTCAGAACTGAATAAAAGTGTTCTCTCTAAAATCGAGCAAAATCTTCAGATTAAGAGAGTGTGCGTGTTTCCGGATATATAAGAACCAAATCACAAAGGTAGGAAAAGCTATTTCACGGGGACCACTGGAACTTTCATTCCTGAGATTAATTCATAGAGGTTTACTTCACAGAGATCGTGTAACTAATTCAAAGACCTTGAAAGTTCTGCCTGATGCCTGTGTAAACACGGATGGAAAGACATGTCATTTTACACGAAATTCAAGGCGAGATTGTGGTCTCTTGTGAGTTTACTCATCAGGACGAAATTGTGAGATGGCACCTGTGCAGAAATTCTGGTTTAAAAACAAACAAACAAACAAACAAACAAACAAAAACTTGGAAAAGAGCGCGCGAGAGAGCTGAGGGTGATTTGACCCAGTTTTTGTGACCTCATTCCACACAACGTCAAGACGGCAACATGAAAGGTGTTGAGTCAGACTGCAAAAAAACACTGAAACACATCTTGACCCTGTGTCGAATCTGTAGTTACAAGAATCCCCCCCCCCTCCCCCCCCCCCCACACACACCCCTCTCAGTTTTTTTTTCCCCTCCAGACTATATTGCTTTCCGCTGGTTTTGATTCTGTCCTAATTCATTCAAGGGGCTGCTACAGAATTCATTCAAGGGGCTGCTACAGAATTCATTCAAGGGTTTGCTACAGAATTCATTCAAGGGGCTGCTACAGAATTCATTCACGGGGCTGCTACAGAATTCATTCACGGGGCTGCTACAGAATTCATTCAAGGGGCTGCTACAGAATTCATTCACGGGGCTGCTACAGAATTCATTCAAGGGGCTGCTACAGAATTCATTCACGGGGCTGCTACAGAATTCATTCACGGGGCTGCTACAGAATTCATTCAAGGGGCTGCTACAGAATTCATTCACGGGGCTGCTACAGAATTCATTCAAGGGGCTGCTACAGAATTCATTCAAGGGGCTGCTACAGAATTCATTCAAGGGGCTGCTACAGAATTCATTCAAGGGTTTGCTACAGAATTCATTCAAGGGGCTGCTACAGAATTCATTCACGGGGCTGCTACAGAATTCATTCACGGGGCTGCTACAGAATTCATTCACGGGGCTGCTACAGAATTCATTCAAGGGGCTGCTACAGAATTCATTCAAGGGGCTGCTACAGAATTCATTCAAGGGGCTGCTACAGAATTCATTCAAGGGTTTGCTACAGAATTCATTCAAGGGGCTGCTACAGAATTCATTCACGGGGCTGCTACAGAATTCATTCACGGGGCTGCTACAGAATTCATTTAAGGGGCTGCTACAGAATTCATTCACGGGGCTGCTACAGAATTCATTCAAGGGGCTGCTACAGAATTCATTCAAGGGGCTGCTACAGAATTCATTCACGGGGCTGCTACAGAATTCATTCAAGGGGCTGCTACAGAATTCATTCAAGGGGCTGCTACAGAATTCATTCACGGGGCTGCTACAGAATTCATTCAAGGGGCTGCTACAGAATTCATTCAAGGGGCTGCTACAGAATCCACACACTGTCAACAATACATTGTGACTCAGTCTTTTTTCTGGAGCTACATTTAACAGAAACGAACGTAAAGAACGAACCTTGGTTCTGCCTCTTGGCATTCCTGAGTTATTTCAAATTTTAAAAGGTTGGAATTTAAAAATGTCCGACGGAAAATGTAACTGTGGACACACACACACACACACACACACACACACACACACACACACACACACACACACACACACACACACACACACACACACACACCTCTGCGTTCTATGCGATCAGACAAGTAAAACAAAAGTCACTCTGCTAATACCATTTCCAGCTCAACCCATCGTGTGCAGTTGTGAAAGTATACTGCGCACAATTAGAAGAGTATAAAATTCTCGTATCCATACAGAGCTTTTTAAAAAAAAAATTTACATTTACAGTTCTAATGATTATCAAAATGATGGGGGGGTGGGGGGGGGGGGGGGGGGAAGAAGCAAGAATATCATGTACGACCGTATAAAACAAAGACAATAATTCTTATGTGTACATCTCTCCGATATTCGTTCTGACAGCGTTCGTTGAATCTCTGTCTCTCTCCCCAGTGTCTGCTGTCTCCCCTCTCCCCAGTCACTGCTGTCTCCACTCTCCCCTCTCCCCAGTGTCTGCTGTCTCCCCTCTCCTCAGTCACTGCTGTCTCAACTCTCCCCTCTCCCCAGTGTCTGCTGTCTCCCGTCTCCCCAGTGTCTGCTGTCTCCACTCTCCCCAGTCACTGCTGTCTCCACTCTCCCCAGTGTCTGTCTCCCCTCTCCCCAGTCACTGCTGTCTCCCCTCTCCCCAGTGTCTGCTGTCTCCCCTCTCCCCAGTCACTGCTGTCTCCCCTCTCCCCTCTCCCCAGTGTCTGCTGTCTCCCCTCTCCCCAGTCACTGCTGTCTCCCCTCTCCCCAGTCACTGCTGTCTCCCCTCTCCCCAGTGTCTGTCTCCACTCTCCCCAGTCACTGCTGTCTCCCCTCTCCCCAGTAACTGCTGTCTGCCCTCTCCCCAGTCACTGCTGTCTCCCCTCTCCCCAGTCACTGCTGTCTCCCCTCTCCCCAGTGTCTGCTGTCTCCCCTCTCCCCAGTGTCTGTCTCCCCTCTCCCCAGTCACTGCTGTCTCCCCTCTCCCCAGTCACTGCTGTCTCCCCTCTCCCCAGTGTCTGCTGTCTCCCCTCTCCCCAGTCACTGCTGTCTCCCCTCTCCCCAATCACTGCTGTCTCCCCTCTCCCCAGTGTCTGTCTCCCCTCTCCCCTCTCCCCAGTGTCTGTCTCCCCTCTCCCCAGTCACTGCTGTCTCCCCTCTCCCAAGTCACTGCTGTCTCCCCTCTCCCCAGTGTCTGCTGTCTCCCCTCTCCCCAGTCACTGCTGTCTCCCCTCTCCCCAGTGTCTGTCTCCCCTCTCCCCAGTCACTGCTGTCTCCCCTCTCCCCAGTCACTGCTGTCTCCCCTCTCCCCAGTCACTGCTGTCTCCCCTCTCCCCAGTGTCTGCTGTCTCCCCTCTCCCCAGTCACTGCTGTCTCCCCTCTCCCCAGTGTCTGCTGTCTCCCCTCTCCCCAGTGTCTGCTGTCTCCCCTCTCCCCAGTCACTGCTGTCTCCCCTCTCCCCAGTCACTGCTGTCTCCCCTCTCCCCAGTGTCTGTCTCCCCTCACCCCAGTCACTGCTGTCTCCCCTCTCCCCAGTCACTGCTGTCTCCACTCTCCCCAGTCACTGCTGTCTCCCCTCTCCCCAGTCACTGCTGTCTCCCCTCTCCCCAGTGTCTGCTGTCTCCCCTCTCCCCAGTCACTGCTGTCTCCCCTCTCCCCAGTGTCTGCTGTCTCCCCTCTCCCCTCTCCCCAGTGTCTGTCTCCCCTCTCCCCAGTCTGTTGTCTCCCCTCTCCCCTCTCCCCAGTGTCTGCTGTCTCCCCTCTCCCCAGTCACTGCTGTCTCCCCTCTCCCCAGTGTCTGCTGTCTCCCCTCTCCCCAGTCACTGCTGTCTCCCCTCTCCCCAGTCACTGCTGTCTCCCCTCTCCCCTCTCCCCAGTGTCTGCTGTCTCCCCTCTCCCCAGTCACTGCTGTCTCCCCTCTCCCCAGTGTCTGCTGTCTCCCCTCTCCCCAGTCACTGCTGTCTCCCCTCTCCCCTCTCCCCAGTCACTGCTGTCTCCCCTCTCCCCAGTCACTGCTGTCTCCACTCTCCCCTCTCCCCAGTGTCTGTTGTCTCCCCTCTCCCCAGTCACTGCTGTCTCCCCTCTCCCCAGTGTCTGCTGTCTCCCCTCTCCCCAGTCACTGCTGTCTCCCCTCTCCCCAGTCACTGCTGTCTCCCCTCTCCCCAGTGTCTGCTGTCTCCCCTCTCCCCAGTCACTGCTGTCTCCCCTCTCCCCAGTGTCTGCTGTCTCCCCTCTCCCCAGTGTCTGTCTCCCCTCACCCCAGTCACTGCTGTCTCCCCTCTCCCCAGTCACTGCTGTCTCCACTCTCCCCAGTCACTGCTGTCTCCCCTCTCCCCAGTCACTGCTGTCTCCCCTCTCCCCAGTCACTGCTGTCTCCACTCTCCCCAGTGTCTGTCTCCCCTCTCCCCAGTGTCTGTCTCCCCTCTCCCCAGTCACTGCTGTCTCCCCTCTCCCCAGTGTCTGTCTCCCCTCTCCCCAGTGTCTGTCTCCCCTCTCCCCAGTCACTGCTGTCTCCCCTCTCCCCTCTCCCCAGTGTCTGCTGTCTCCCTTCTCCCCAGTCACTGCTGTCTCCCCTCTCCCCTCTCCCCAGTGTCTGCTGTCTCCCCTCTCCCCTCTCCCCAGTGTCTGTCTCCCCTCTCCCCAGTCTGTTGTCTCCCCTCTCCCCTCTCCCCAGTGTCTGCTGTCTCCCCTCTCCCCAGTCACTGCTGTCTCCCCTCTCCCCTCTCCCCAGTGTCTGCTGTCTCCCCTCTCCCCAGTCACTGCTGTCTCCCCTCTCCCCAGTGTCTGCTGTCTCCCCTCTCCCCAGTCACTGCTGTCTCCCCTCTCCCCAGTGTCTGCTGTCTCCCCTCTCCCCAGTCACTGCTGTCTCCCCTCTCCCCAGTCACTGCTGTCTCCCCTCTCCCCTCTCCCCAGTGTCTGTTGTCTCCCCTCTCCCCAGTCACTGCTGTCTCCCCTCTCCCCAGTGTCTGCTGTCTCCCCTCTCCCCAGTGTCTGCTGTCTCCCCTCTCCCCAGTCACTGCTGTCTCCCCTCTCCCCAGTCACTGCTGTCTCCCCTCTCCCCTCTCCCCAGTGTCTGTTGTCTCCCCTCTTCCCAGTCACTGCTGTCTCCCCTCTCCCCTCTCCCCAGTGTCTGCTGTCTCCCCTCTCCCCAGTCACTGCTGTCTCCCCTCTCCCCAGTGTCTGTCTCCCCTCTCCCCAGTCTGTTGTCTCCCTTCTCCCCTCTCCCCAGTGTCTGCTGTCTCCCCTCTCCCCAGTGTCTGCTGTCTCCCCTCTCCCCAGTCAGTGCTGTCTCCCCTCTCCCCAGTCAGTGCTGTCTCCCCTCTCCCCAGTCAGTGCTGTCTCCCCTCTCCCCAGTGTCTGTTTCCCCTCTCCCCAGTGTCTGCTGTCTCCCCTCTCCCCAGTGTCTGCTGTCTCCCCTCTCCACTCTCCCCAGTCACTGCTGTCTCCCCTCTCCCCAGTCACTGCTGTCTCCACTCTCCCCAGTGTCTGTCTCCCCTCTCCCCTCTCCCCAGTCACTGCTGTCTCCACTCTCCCCAGTCACTGCTGTCTCCCCTCTCCCCAGTCACTGCTGTCTCCACTCTCCCCAGTGTCTGTCTCCCCTCTCCCCAGTGTCTGCTGTCTCCCCTCTCCCCAGTCACTGCTGTCTCCCCTCTCCCCAGTCACTGCTGTCTGCCCTCTCCCCAGTCACTGCTGTCTCCCCTCTCCCCAGTCACTGCTGTCTCCCCTCTCCCCAGTCACTGCTGTCTCCACTCTCCCCAGTGTCTGTCTCCCCTCTCCCCAGTGTCTGCTGTCTCCCCTCTCCCCAGTCACTGCTGTCTCCCCTCTCCCCAGTCACTGCTGTCTGCCCTCTCCCCAGTCACTGCTGTCTCCCCTCTCCCCAGTCACTGCTGTCTCCCCTCTCCAGACATGTCTCCCCAGTCACTGCTGTCTCCCCTCTCCAGACATGTCTCCCCAGTCACTGCTGTCTCCCCTCTCCCCAGTGTCTGCTGTCTCCCCTCTCCCCTCTCCCCAGTGTCTGTCTCCCCTCTCCCCAGTCTGTTGTCTCCCCTCTCCCCTCTCCCCAGTGTCTGCTGTCTCCCCTCTCCCCAGTCACTGCTGTCTCCCCTCTCCCCAGTCACTGCTGTCTCCCCTCTCCCCAGTGTCTGCTGTCTCCCCTCTCCCCAGTCACTGCTGTTCTCCCCTCTCCCCTCTCCCCAGGTCTGTCTCCCCTCTCCCCAGTCTGTGTTGTCCACCTCTCCCCTCCCCAGTGTCTGCTGTCTCCCCTCTTCCCATTCACTGCTGTTCTCCCCTCTCCCCAGTCCACTGCTGTCTCCCCCTCTTCCCTCTCCCCATGTCTGCTGCTCCCCTCTTCCCCAGTCACTGCTGTATCCCTCTCCCAGTCACTTGCTGTTCTCCCTCTTCACCCGTGTCTGGCTGTCTCCCCTCTCCCCCAGTTCACTGCTGTCTTCCCCCCTTCACCAGTGTTTGCTGTCTCCCTCTTCCCCAGTCCACTTGCTGTCTCCCCTCTCCCCAGTGTCTGCTGTCTCCCCTCTCCCCAGTCACTGCTGTCTCTCCCTCCTCCCCAGTGTCTGGTTGTCTCCCCTCTCCCCAGTCACTGCTGTCTCCCCTCTCCCCAGTGTCTGCTGTCTCCCCTCTCCCCAGTCACTGCTGTCTCCCCTCTCCCCAGTCACTGCTGTCTCCCCTCTCCCCAGTGTCTGCTGTCTCCCCTCTCCCCAGTCACTGCTGTCTCCCCTCTCCCCAGTGTCTGCTGTCTCCCCTCTCCCCAGTGTCTGCTGTCTCCCCTCTCCCCAGTCACTGCTGTCTCCCCTCTCCCCTCTCCCCAGTGTCTGCTGTCTCCCCTCTCCCCAGTCACTGCTGTCTCCCCTCTCCCCAGTCACTGCTGTCTCCCCTCTCCCCTCTCCCCAGTGTCTGTCTCCCCTCTCCCCAGTCTGTTGTCTCCCTTCTCCCCTCTCCCCAGTGTCTGCTGTCTCCCCTCTCCTCAGTGTCTGCTGTCTCCCCTCTCCCCAGTCAGTGCTGTCTCCCCTCTCCCCAGTGTCTGTTTCCCCTCTCCCCAGTGTCTGCTGTCTCCCCTCTCCCCAGTGTCTGCTGTCTCCCCTCTCCCCTCTCCCCAGTGTCTGCTGTCTCCCCTCTCCCCAGTCACTGCTGTCTCCCCTCTCCCCAGTGTCTGCTGTCTCCCCTCTCCCCAGTCACTGCTGTCTCCCCTCTCCCCAGTCACTGCTGTCTCCCCTCTCCCCAGTCACTGCTGTCTCCACTCTCCCCAGTGTCTGTCTCCCCTCTCCCCAGTGTCTGCTGTCTCCCCTCTCCCCAGTCACTGCTGTCTCCCCTCTCCCCAGTCACTGCTGTCTCCCCTCTCCCCAGTCACTGCTGTCTCCCCTCTCCCCAGTCACTGCTGTCTCCCCTCTCCCCAGTGTCTGCTGTCTGCCCTCTCCAGACATGTCTCCCCAGTCACTGCTGTCTGCCCTCTCCAGACATGTCTCCCCAGTCACTCGCCCTGATCCGCGTACAGGAGGCGGTTGATTCTGGGGACGGCGTAGAGGTAGTAGGCCTGGATCAGCGACGTGACGAAGACAACGGCGTTGCTGGTCATGAAGGCTCGGAAGGCCCAGCCCATACAGAAGGACACCCTTCTCACGGTGGGCAGCAGCTGGGACCCGCGGTCCAACCCTACACACATCCCCAACGTACCTGGTAACACACAGGTACACACAGGTGATGGTGGTGGTAGCGATGACAGTGTAGTGTAGTGTGCGGTGGGAGTGCCGGTTTAGTCGCCGGCAACCCGACCCTGAACAGGTTGTACTGGATTACAGGTTACCGGTAGCAGATCTAATGACCTGACCTGACGTATTTTATACTTGTAGCTACACCAACAACATATTCCTTTCATTCAAACTTTCAAACATTAGATGTATTTGATGTGTGGATTACCCTTCAGCTTTGGTGACAAACATGTTCAGTCTTTTACAATGACAGATTCTGTGTCAACACACTATATCACTGTAATAATAATTGACAAATAAAATAATTGTAAGACAGCAACTGTGTCTATGAAGCATTTCTTTAAAAAAAAAAAAAAAAAAAAAAAAGAAGACGACAAAACCAAAATATGTATTTCAAAAACAATTTCACAGATTCCAAACATGGGAATAGTTTTTCTTTTCCTTTTTTCTTATAATCTGAACGCATGTAGTGTAGTGTAGTACTCTTTTTGTCACAACAGATCTCTCTGACAGTGATGATGGTGATGGTGATACTGGCGGTAATGATGATGGTAATAGTGGTGGTGATGGTGGTGGTGGTGGTGATGGTGGTGGTGATGGTAATAGTGGTGGTGATGGTGGTGGTGGTGGTGGTGGTGGTGGTGGTGGTAATGATGATAGTGGTGACAATGGTGGTGATGATACTGGCGGTAATGATGATGGTAATAGTGGTGGTGGTGGTGGTGGTGGTGGTGATGGTGGTGGTGATGGTAATAGTGGTGGTGATGGTGGTGGTGGTGGTGGTGGTGGTGGTGGTAATGATGATAGTGGTGACAATGGTGGTGATGATACTGGCGGTAATGATGATGGTAATAGTGGTGGTGGTGGTGGTGGTGGTGGTGATGGTGGTGGTGATGGTAATAGTGGTGGTGATGGTGGTGGTGGTGGTGGTGGTGGTGGTGGTAATGATGATAGTGGTGACAATGGTGGTGATGATACTGGCGGTAATGATGATGGTAATAGTGGTGGTGACGACGATGACTGACGACGATGACGATGATGCTAATGACGACGATGACGATGACGCTAATGACGACGATGACGATGGTGCTAATGACGACGCTACTCACTTCCCAAGAGGAAGCAGAAGATGCTGTTGCCCCGCCAGCTGTGTTCCGGCTCAACCAGCAGGGACATCACCAGGATGATGAAACCCAGAGAGTTCACCCAGCAGGTGAGCACGGCGCGATACTGGACTGTCCCACACACACACACACACACACACACACACACACACACACACACACACCACACACACACACACACACACCACACACACACACACACACACACACCACACACACACACACACACACCACACACACACACACACACACACACACACACACACACACACACACACACACACACACACACACCACACACACACACACACACACACACCACACACACACACACCACACACACACACACACACACACACACACACACACCACACACACACACACCACACCACACCACACACACACACACACACACATACACACACACCATAGTCACCATTTAAAGAATACAGCAAATACACAACACAGGAAAGCACTGACCATGTTACGAATCAGCGCCCATGACTTACAAATCGAACAGGGAAGATATAAAAATACACCGAAAGAACAAAGACTGTGTGATACTTGTAACAGTTTAGAAGATGAGATTCACCTTTTAGACAATTGTGTAAAGTACAATACTTACAGACACAGATTCCTAATCGATATATGTCGTCCAAATGCAAAGCCTAGTGAATTGATCCTTCTAACAGAAATACAGCCAAGGCTGGCGAAATTTGTTCATGAATGTTTCTCTTCTTAATATGCTCATGTTTATGTTTCATTGTGTCTTATAAACTTTAAGGTTTTATGACAATAAAAAGTATTCTATTCCATTCTATTCTATTCACACCACACACACACTCTCTCTCTCTCTCTCTCTCTCTCTCTCACACACACACACACACACACACACACACACACACACACACACACACACACACACAGGGAGGGAGGGAGAGAAAGATGGAGATAGGCAGATGGAGAGGGAGAGAGCAAAAGACACACACATAGGGAGGGAGAGTGGAAGAGGGCAACACCCAAACCCAACCCCACACACTCACCAACCTACAGACACTGACAACTCCAGCGATTCCTGCCAAGAGAAATAACTCCTTGTATCAAGTTTGGTTTTCTATTGATCTCAGTTATTTCCCTTCGATCATACAAGAAATATGTGTAATTTAAAAATTCTGTCTGGGGGTGATGGTGATTACGTGTTCTGTAGGAATTGTTCTGTGTGAGCAGAGCATGCAGGGCACAAGGCGAGGCAACACGACCACCACCACCACCACCACCACCACCACCACAACACCGACACCACCACCACCACCACAACACCGACACCACACACCACCACAACACCACCACCACCACCACAACACCGACACCACCACCACCAGCACACCGACACCACAACACCGACACCACAACACCGACACCACAACACCACAACACCGACACCACACCACCACCACCACAACACCGACACCACCACAACACCGACACCACCACAACACCGACACCACCACAACACCGACACCACCACAACACCGACACCACCACCACCACAACACCGACACCACCACAACACCGACACCACCACAACACCGACACCACAACACCGACACCACCACAACACCACCACCACCACAACACCGACACCACACCACCACCACAACACCGACACCACCACAACACCGACACCACCACCACCAGCACACCGACACCACAACACCACCACCAGCACACCGACACCACAACACCACCACACACCACCACAACATCGACACCACCACCACCAGCACACCGACACCACAACACCACCACCAGCACACCGCCACCACAACACCACCACACACCACCACAACATCGACACCACCACCACCAGCACACCGACACCACAACACCACCACCAGCACACCGACACCACAACACCACCACACACCACCACAACATCGACACCACCACCACCAGCACACCGACACCACAACACCACCACCAGCACACCGACACCACAACACCACCACCACAACACCGACACCACACCACCACCACAACACCGACACCACCACAACACCGACACCACACCACCACCACAACACCGACACCACACCACCACCACCACAACACCGACACCACACCACCACCACCACAACACCGACACCACCACAACACCGACACCACCACCACCACACCGACACCACCACCACCACACCGACACCACCACCACCACCACCACCACACCGACACCACCACCACAACACCGACACCACCACCACACCACCACCACCGACCACCACCACCACCACCACAACACCGACACCAACACACCACCACCCACCCTTCCAACTCACCTCTAGAGCCCCCAAACCAGAAGCAGTAGGGCCTGCCAGGACCGTCATAGCGACACGCCCTCCACAACCCGTACCAGGTCTCCTCCTGTCCCACCCTGTGGGCCACCCAGAACACGCTCGTCATGCCCACACACATCGCCGCCAGACACAGGACGTACACCACCACCAAGAACACGTTCATCATCAGGCGCGACACGCTGAGCTGAGCTTCAGGTTGAGGTTGAGGTTGGGGTTGTTGGGGTGTTGGGGCTGGGGCTGGGGATCGGGTTGAGGTCGGCGTCGGGGTGTTGCCATGGTGGTGGTGGTGGTGGTGGTGTTGGCTGGCTGGTTGGTTGGCTGGTTGGTTGGTTGGTTGGTTGGTTTCGCGTGCAGGCAATTTTTCTGATTTCCTTTTGATTTGGTGGTTGGAGGTCCTTGCGGAAGTTTGGCGAGCAGGGATAAAACAATGGTTGTCGATACTCTGAAAATAAATGGATAAGAAGCAGAAGTCAGCAGCAGTAGTAGCAGCAGCAGCAGCAGCAGCAGTAGTAGTAGTCGTAGTGGTAGTAGTGGTCGTAGAGTCTTAAGTACATGCTTTTAACGTCCCGTCATTGTCACCTTCCTTTTTTTTTCCAAGAAGCCAGAAAAGCGTGTCGCAAGGCAGAGCAGAGGCTAGAAGAGAAGGCTGCAGCACAGGCGAAACGTAATCCAAAGGCTTTTTGGTGGTGTGTGAAGAACCAAAGCAAGACGCGTGGGGGAGTGACAGATCTACAAGAGGAGGATGGCCCAAGGACAGCACCTAGTCAGGAGAAGGCTGGGGTGCTTTACCAGTTGTTTTTAACTCATTCAGTACGGCCAGTCCTCTCTTCTCCTCTACACAGACCCATCGGATGTCCAGTGGGTGTCTGAATGACCCAACCTTTAGCTTCCGTCGTCAGAATTGTGGTATTCTTTGTCAACATTGTGCAATATTTTGATGATGGTAATTGAGGTGAAACGCTGTTAACGTCGTCTCTTTCGCCGTTCGTATGGAGAGAGTTAAAGAGCGTCTTCACAGTTGAAGGGACGGGCGAGTTGCTGAACCCACCGCAGTACACGTTTGAAGAGGAGCTCACTGACCTTGAGGGACACAGTGTACTCAGAGAGGCTGGCCATGCTCAAACTACCCAGTTTAGAGCACAGAAGGAAACGTGGCGACATGTCCATGGTGTATACAGGACGGACAAGCCACAGCTGATGCTCTCCAGCAGCAAAGCGAGCAGCAGAGACCACAGCCTGAAACTGAGCAAGGTCCACTGTCCACTGTTCGGAGTGCCTTCTTTGTGGAACGGGTCACCAACACCTGGAATGGTCTCCCAGAAGATTTGGTGACAGCCCCAACACTAGCTGCCTTCAATGGCCGCTCGGACACTCACTGGACCAGTATTCCCTGCCTTTCTGACCCAGAGTGCTACCATTGGTCTGTAGGCATTACCACGCATGCCAGTTTTTGTTGTTTTTTAGAACAAGTTTTAGAACAGTGACGAGCCCAGAACGGCGAACAGGCCGCGACCAGGCTTCAAGCGTTGATCAAGATCAAGGAGAAGGAGGAGGAGAAGGAGGAGGTGGGGGGCGGGGATGCAGACTAAAGCTCAGACTCAATGACGTCAAGACAGAAGCCATACCTGTAGGCTCTAGGTCTGTGGTTAGTTATGTTCACACCATTCCACGACAGTCTGCAATGCTGACATCATCTTCCAGAATCCTGTTTTGAAACCTGGGTGCATGTACTGACCCGGCTCTGCCCACGCATGACCATGTCAGTGATTTATTTACAAGTGCAAACTTCCAAATGAGAAAGAAAAAACATGTGTATCAATCGAACGTATCTGACTGTTGAAGCAACCTCTCGACTTGTCTGTTCCTTCATCGTCAGTTGCTGCTAGTCACTACTCGCTGGTTTGCCTGATTTGATCACACTCACCAACTGTGTCTTCTTTCAAGGCAAAACCCAAACCCTACATGTTCAAAATGGCATTTGGATGACGAAGCATTCTGTTCTCCTCTCACCCTCTACACTCCCCTTGTGCCCCCAGCCCCTCTTCTCCATTGGAGTTTCCATGTGTGTATGCATGTGGGTGGGTGTTGACTGTGTGTGTGTGTGTGTGTGTGTGTGCGCGCACGCGCGTGTGTATATATATTTTGTATGTGATTAAAGTGGAGTGATGGCCAAGAGGTAACGCGTCCGCCAAGGAAGCGAGAGAATCTGAGCGCGCTGGTTCGAATCACGGCTCAGCCGCCGATATTTTCTCCCCCTCCATTAGACCTTGAGTGGTGGTCTGGACGCTAGTCATTCGGATGGGACGATAAACCGAGGTCCCGTGTGCAGCATGCACTTAGCGCACGTAAAAGAACCCACGGCAACAAAAGGGTTGTTCCTGGCAAAATTCTGTCGAAAATCCACTTTGATAGGAAAAACAAATAAAACTGTACACAGGAAAAAAAGAAAAAGAAAAAAAAGGGTGACGCTGTAGTATAGCGACGCGGTCTCCCTGGGGAGAGCAGCCCGAATTTCACACGGAGAAATGTGATAGAAATACAAATACAACCTATTCATATCTAATGTTTTAGAAAGGCTTCTTTTCATCAAATTTACTGAGGGGTCAAAATGGAAATCCATGCAACACTTGAATTGTGAGGGGGCTACCAAGACTTCCGGATGTCTCCCCTTTCCATGTGAAAATAGCAATAGATATGTCTTCTTTTGCTATTTTACAACTTTTTAGCTTCACCATAAGTGGACGACTAACGTTTGAGGATTCGAAGATTTAATTTAAATGGGGGACGGGGGATTACAAAAGGGATTTTTTCCCCCAACTAATCACGGCACAACATGCAAACAAAGCATACATAAGTCTATACTGCAGTTTCTGATCTGGAATGTGAAAAACAAACCTTGTCAAAAACTCAGCTGCCTGCACTACCACCACCAACTGCACGGAAGTGCAGCAAGTTTCAGTCAGCTGATCAACCGAGAAAAGAAGAAAACCAAACCGAGTTGCTCACCTGTTGACAGTCACGCTGTCACCCACAGAGACACGTCACAGGATCACGACAGACGACAGACTGAACGAAAACGCCTGGACCAATAGCTGAACAGCAGAGTTGGGTGGCTTTTTCCATTGACGATTCCCAGAACGTTCATCAATTCGGGGGTGCAGTGACAACATGTCAGACGTTGGCCTTGTGGTCCGGTGTTCACCAGTGACAGTGTTCCAGGCCTGTTTCGGAAATGCGCTGTGTCCTTGGGAAAGGGACTTTTGTTTTTTATTTCCCTCACACCCCCCAGGCATGAATGGATACCTGACTTCGGTTTGGGAAGGAGAGGACTGGGTCCCGCCTTCCTATGCCCAGCCTTAGACATAGTGGGCATGAATTCACTGCGCCCATGGCCGTACAAAGTTGTAGAACATGTTAACTATAATATATATATATATATATATATATATATATAGAGAGAGAGAGAGAGAGAGAGAGAGAGAGACAGACAGACAGACAGACAGACAGACAGACAGAGATATTCGTGTGCGTGTGTGTGTGTGTCAGCGTGTGCGCACATGCATGGTTTGTGTGTGTGTGTGTGTGTGTGTGTGTCTGTGTGTGTGTGTGTGTGTGTGTGTCTGTGTGTGTGTGTGTGTGTGTGTGTGTGTGTGTGAATTACTGGGGCACAACACAGTTCTCATCAGGAGCAAATGATGTGTGGGATCTCAGGGTCATCAAAGTGAAAGTCAAATGGTAACACCAGACCCAAGCTCTCTCAGAGACAGACAGACAAACGCTGTCTCTCTCTCTCTCTTTCTCTCTCTCTCTCTCTCTCTCACACACACACACACACACACACACACACACACACACACACACACACACACACACACACACACACACACACACACACACACACACACACACCTCCAGTTGTGTTTTCCGAGTGGTGAATTTTTTTTTTATCATTATTATTATTATCATTTCTTTTTAGTTGTTTGTTTCAGACACTTGTGTTGTATTTGGGCGCACGGTTGTTCGCAAATAATCGTTCAACTTTTCGTTTTATTTCCCCCCAAGAATTTACGAAAAATTGTTTTCTATATTTTGATAATGATGATGATGAATAATGGGATGATGAATATTATGCTATGGCGGTCCATTTAGTTTGGGGACTTTGTGACAAGGCTGTACTCGACACTTCCTTTCACGCTAACCAGGCCCGAGATAAACAGACACCTGCAGTGCTGGTCAGGAAATGTGAGCAACAAAAACCAAAGTGGTTGAGCCTTGGCTGTGTGGTCCCAGTCTTCCCATAGGAATCAGCAGCTCACTCAGCTCTGGGGAGAAGCTGGTCACTGGATGAAAAACACCTCTGATGGGACTGGAGCCCCAGTCCTGCTGGAGGTCAGTCCGCCATGCTGACCACTGGGCCACGGCGGCTGGTGTTCGTGTCTGAAGGAAGGTGGCACAGTGGGTAAGACACTCGTCTGCTATGACAGAGTCCGTGAGGGTCTGGGTTCGAATCCCAGTCTCACCACTTCTCCCGAGTTGGACTGGAAAATGGAACTGAGCGTCTAGTTATTCGGATCACACGATTACCCGAGGTCCCGTTTGCAGCACACAACTGGTGCACTGAAAAGATCATGCGACGAGTCGAGAAAAATCCCTGGACTCAATAGCTAACACTAGTTGGCGCTTTTCCCATTGAGACCGTTCATCAAGTCGGGGGTGCATGACTTACCTGTCTAGCGTTGGCCTGTGTGTCGGTGTTCCGTGACAGTGTTCGCTGTTTCGGAAATGCGCTGTGTCCTTGGGAAAGGGACTTTTTTTTTTTATTTCCCTCACATCCGCCGGAGTGAATGGATTCCTGACTTCGGTTTGGGAAGGAAGGACTGGGCCCCGCCTTCCTGTGCCCAGCCTTAGACATAGTGGGTATGAATTCACTGCGCCCATGGCCGTACAAAGTTTAGGAAACATGTTAACTATAATATATATATATATATAAATATATATATATATATATAGAGAGAGTAGAGAGAGAGAGAGAGAGAGACAGACAGACAGACAGACAGATTCGGGTGTGTGTATGTGTGTGTGTGTATGTGTGTGTGTGTGTGTGTGTGGTGTGTCAGCGTGTGCGCACATGCATGGTGTGTGTGTGTGTGTGTGTGTGTGTGTGTGTGTGTGTGTGTGTGTGTGAATTACTGGGCACAACACAGTTCTCATCAGAGCAAATAATGTTGTGGGATCTCAGGTCCTTCAAAGTGAAAGGTCAAATGGTAACCCCCAGACCCAAGCTCTCTCAGAGACAGGACAAACGCTCTCTCTCTCTCTCTCTCCTCTCTCTCTCTCTCTCTCTCTCTAACACACACACACACACACACAACACACACACACACACACACACACACACACCTCCAGATGGGTTTTTCCGAGTGGTGGACTTTTTATCATTATTATTATTATTTCTTTTAGTTGTTTGTTTCAGACACTTGTGTTGTATTTGGGCGCACGGTTTTTCGCAAATAATCGTTCAAATTTTCGTTTATTTCCCCCCAAGAATTTACGAAAAATTGTTTTCTATATTTTGATAATGATATATGAATAATGGGAATGATGAATATTATGCTATGGCGGTCCATTTAGTTTGGGACTTTGTGACAAGGCTGTACTCGACACTTCCTTTCACAATGAGTATCCCGGCCATAACCAGGCCCGAGATAAACAGACACCTGCAGTGTTGGTCAGGAAACGTGAGCAACAAAAACCAAAGTTGAGGCCTTGGCTGTGTGTCCCAGTCTTCCCACTGAATCAGCAGCTCACTCAGCTCTGGGGAGAAGCTGGTCACTGGATGAAAAACACCTCTGATGGGACTGGGAGCCCCAGTCCTGCTGGAGGTCAGTCCGCCATGCTGACCACTGGGCCACGGCGGCTGGTGTTCGTGTCTGAAGGAAGGTGGCACAGTGGGTAAGACACTCGTCTGCTATGACCGAGTCCGTGAGGGTCTGGGTTCGAATCCCAGTCTCACCACTTCTCCCGAGTTGGACTGGAAAATGGAACTGAGCGTCTAGTTATTCGGATCAGACGATTACCCGAGGTCCCGTTTGCAGCACACAACTGGTGCACTGAAAAGAACCCATGGCAACGAAAGTGTTGTCCTCTGGAGAAGAAATCCACTCTGCATCAACTCAAGACCTGATTAAGCGTGTTGGGTTATGCTGCTGGTCAGGCATCTGCTTAGCAGATGTGGTGTAGCGTGTATGGGACTGTCTGAACAAAGTGACGCCTCCTTGAGAAACTGAAACTGAAACCGTCTGGGCTGAAAGTTGGTGTTTGTTGTGTCGTTGGTTTGGTTTGTGTTTGAGACCGATGTTATCATGAATGAGATCCTGATTGTGGCCTATGGTTTGTGTTTGAGACCGAGGTTATCATGAATGAGATTCTGGCTGTGGCCTATGGTTTGTGTTTGAAACTGACGTTATCATGAATGAGATTCTGACTGTGGCCTATGGTTTGTGTTTGAAACTGACGTTATCATGAATGAGATCCTGACTGTGGCCTATGGTTTGTGTTTGAGACCGATGTTATCATGAATGAGATTCTGACTGTGGCCTATGGTTTGTGTTGTACTGGAGATGTGGCATAATGACTGATGCTTGCCCTGAGGTAGGCACACACACACACACACACACACACACACACACACACACACACACACACACACACACACACACACACACACACACACACACACACACACACACACACCTACCCCTCTTTGACAGACTGGCATCCATCAGGTTTTTTTTAGTTGCTCTGGGTGGTAATTGATACAGCGCCGGGTGTAGCTGGGCAGGCCAATACAATGCAATACAATACAACACAACAAAATACAATACAACACAATACAAAACAATATAACACAACACAATACTATACAACACAATACAAAACAATTATAACACAAGACACAAATTTCTCAAGGGCGTTAAGTACCAAAGCTAAAGGCTTCAAACACCAAGAGTTAGTATATTTGTCTTTTTATTTTACCTTCCACAAAGGAACCCAAGACATTTCTTTTAAAGATTCCTATCAGATGAAAATAAGTCAAAAAATAAATATTAGACAATTTGTTTAGTTTAGAATGTAACAATTCACAATGCCTTCCTAAATGTTAAATATTTACATATTTTACTACACATAGATAACCTTTCACCACAAAACAGCAAAAACTGCAAACATATTACAGGAAGTACGAAAATATTTGTAGGTTTGCAGGAACACGTCTATCAAAATAAGTCGATAAATAAGTTATTACTTATGTATATGTTGAGATATTGGTTGATTTTGTATGGAAAATTGAACACTGGATGTGAGTTGTATAGACGCAGGGTGACCAAAAGAAAATGATTTGAACCACGCTCAGCGCCTGCAAGCACATGCTGGTTTGCAAGACTTGCAAAAGGATGAGATGTTACCTTTGCGTTGTCTCAATATTCTTGCGTTGAACAGAAAAAGTGTGCATTTACACATGAATGTGAAAGAAAACTATTAATCTAAGCTGCTTTCAACAAGCCGTTTCCACTCTCTGAGAATATTATATATATATATATATTCACATTGTATGTTTATGTAAGTTTGTGCCTACTTATGTGTGCGTATGTGTTAGGGTAGCTGTTAGATACACATGTATGTTAAAATGTATGTGTGTGTGTATGTAACATAGATATGATGTTTTATGTTAACTAAAACGTTTTTGTTAAGCACCAAGAGCAGATTTCTGGATAGTGTGTTATATAAGTATCCATTATTATTATTATGTTTATTGGCAAGAAACTATTCTTCAATATGAGACCCTTTCACTTCATTACTTGATCTGTTGT
>NC_134908.1:686500-699000 GCF_041734735.1 Babylonia areolata
ATACAGTGTGGTGTGTGGACTCCTATGGTATATACCAGTGTGGACTGTGACTCCTATGGTATATACAGTGTGGACTGTGACTCCTATGGTATATACAGTGTGGGGTGTGACTCTTATGGTATATACAGTGTGGACTGTGACTCCTATGGTATATACAGTGTGGTGTGTGACTCCTATGGTATATACAGTGTGGACTGTGACTCCTATGGTATATACAGTGTGGTGTGTGACTCTATGGTATATACAGTGTGGACTGTGACTCCTATGGTATATACAGTGTGGGGTGTGACTCCTATGGTATATACAGTGTGGGTGTGTGACTCCTATGGTATATACCGTGGGGTGTGTGACTCCTATGGTATATACAGTGTGGTGTGTGACTCTATGGTATATACAGTGTGGCTGTGACTCCTATGGTATATACAGTGTGATGTGTGACTCCTATGGTATATACAGTGTGGTGTGTGACTCCTATGGTATATACAGTGTGGTGTGTGACTCCTATGGTATATACAGTGTGGTGTGTGACTCCTATGGTATATACAGTGTGGTGTGTGACTCCTATGGTATATACAGTGTGGGGCTGTGACTCCTATGGTATATACAGTGTGGGGTGTGACTCCTATGGTATATACAGTGTGGTGTGTGACTCCTATGGTATATACAGTGTGGAGTGTGACTCCTATGGTATATACAGTGTGGTGTGTGACTCCTATGGTATATACAGTGTGGGGTGTGACTCCTATGGTATATACAGTGTGGTGTGTGACTCCTATGGTATATACAGTGTGGCTGTGTGACTCCTATGGTATATACAGTGTGGACTGTGACTCCTATGGTATATACAGTGTGGTGTGTGACTCCTATGGTATATACAGTGTGGTGTGTGACTCCTATGGTATATACAGTGTGGACTGTGACTCCTATGGTATATACAGTGTGGACTGTGACTCCTATGGTATATACAGTGTGGGGTGTGACTCTATGGTATATACAGTGTGGTGTGTGACTCCTATGGTATATACAGTGTGGTGTGTGACTCCTATGGTATATACAGTGTGGACTGTGACTCCTATGGTATATACAGAGTGGGCTGTGACTCCTATGGTATATACAGTGTGGACTGTGACTCCTATGGTATATACAGTGTGGACTGTGACTCCTATGGTATATACAGTGTGGTGTGTGACTCCTATGGTATATACAGTGTGAGTGTGACTCCTATGGTATATACAGTGTGGACTATGACTCCTATGGTATATACAGTGTGGTGTGTGACTCCTATGGTATATACAGTGTGGTGTGTGACTCCTATGGTATATACAGTGTGGTGTGTTGACTCCTATGGTATATACAGTGTGGTGTGTGACTCCTATGGTATATACAGTGTGGACTGTGACTCCTATGGTATATACAGTGTGGACTGTGACTCCTATGGTATATACAGTGTGGTGTGTGACTCCTATGGTATATACAGTGTGGTGTGTGACTCCTATGGTATATACAGTGTGGACTGTGACTCCTATGGTATATACAGTGTGGACTGTGACTCCTATGGTATATACAGTGTGGACTGTGACTCCTATGGTATATACAGTGTGGACTGTGACTCCTATGGTATATACAGTGTGGTGTGTGACTCCTATGGTATATACAGTGTGGACTGTGACTCCTATGGTATATACAGTGTGGACTGTGACTCCTATGGTATATACAGTGTGGACTGTGACTCCTATGGTATATACAGTGTGGACTGTGACTCCTATGGTATATACAGTGTGGGCTGTGACTCCTATGGTATATACAGTGTGGACTGTGACTCCTATGGTATATACAGTGTGGTGTGTGACTCCTATGGTATATACAGTGTGGTGTGTGACTCCTATGGTATATACAGTGTGGTGTGTGACTCCTATGGTATATACAGTGTGGTGTGTGACTCCTATGGTATATACAGTGTGGTGTGTGACTCCTATGGTATATACAGTGTGGGGTGTGACTCCTATGGTATATACAGTGTGGACTGTGACTCCTATGGTATATACAGTGTGGACTGTGACTCCTATGGTATATACAGTGTGGACTGTGACTCCTATGGTATATACAGTGTGGTGTGTGACTCCTATGGTATATACAGTGTGGTGTGTGACTCTATGGTATATACAGTGTGGACTGTGACTCCTATGGTATATACAGTGTGGGGTGTGACTCCTATGGTATGTACAGTGTGGTGTGTGACTCCTATGGTATATACAGTGTGGTGTGTGACTCTATGGTATATACAGTGTGGTGTGTGACTCCTATGGTATATACAGTGTGGTGTGTGACTCCTATGGTATATACAGTGTGGGGTGTGACTCCTATGGTATATACAGTGTGGTGTGTGACTCCTATGGTATATACAGTGTGGTGTGTGACTCCTATGGTATATACAGTGTGGGGTGTGACTCCTATGGTATATACAGTGTGGGCTGTGACTCCTATGGTATATACAGTGTGGACTGTGACTCCTATGGTATATACAGTGTGGTGTGTGACTCCTATGGTATATACAGTGTGGGGTGTGACTCCTATGGTATATACAGTGTGGACTGTGACTCCTATGGTATATACAGTGTGGACTGTGACTCCTATGGTATATACAGTGTGGACTGTGACTCCTATGGTATATACAGTGTGGTGTGTGACTCCTATGGTATATACAGTGTGGTGTGTGACTCCTATGGTATATACAGTGTGGTGTGTGACTCCTATGGTATATACAGTGTGGACTGTGACTCCTATGGTATATACAGTGTGGTGTGTGACTCCTATGGTATATACAGTGTGGTGTGTGACTCCTATGGTATATACAGTGTGGACTGTGACTCCTATGGTATATACAGTGTGGGGTGTGACTCCTATGGTATATACAGTGTGGTGTGTGACTCCTATGGTATATACAGGGTGTGTGTGACTCCTATGGTATATACAGTGTGGTGTGTGACTCCTATGTATATACAGTGTGGGCTGTGACTCCTATGGTATATACAGTGTGGACTGTGACTCCTATGGGTATATACAGTGTGGTGTGTGACTCCTAGGGTATATACAGTGTGGTGCTGTGACTCCTATGGTATATACAGTGTGTGGGTGTGTGGACTCCTATGGTATATACAGTGTGGACTGTGACTCTATGGTATATACAGTGGTGGCCTGTGACTCCTTTGGTAGATACAGTGTGGTAGTGTGACTCTATGGTATATACAGTGGTGGTGTGTGACGTCCTTGGGTATAATACAGTGTGTACTGGACTCCTATTGTATAGTACAAGTGGGGGTCTGTGACTCCTATGGTATATACAGTGTGGGTGTGACTCCTATGGTTGATACAGTGTGTGGACTGGTGACTCCTATGGTATATACAGTGTGGTCTGTGACTCCTATGGTATATACAGTGTGGTTGTGTGACTCCTATGGTATATACAGTGTGGACTGTGACTCCTATGGTATATACAGTGTGGACTGTGACTCCTATGGTATATACAGTGTGGACTGTGACTCCTATGGTATATACAGTGTGGACTGTGACTCCTATGGTATATACAGTGTGGTGTGTGACTCCTATGGTATATACAGTGTGGTGTGTGACTCCTATGGTATATACAGTGTGGTGTGTGACTCCTATGGTATATACAGTGTGGACTGTGACTCCTATGGTATATACAGTGTGGTGTGTGACTCCTATGGTATATACAGTGTGGTGTGTGACTCCTATGGTATATACAGTGTGGTGTGTGACTCCTATGGTATATACAGTGTGGACTGTGACTCCTATGGTATATACAGTGTGGTGTGTGACTCCTATGGTATATACAGTGTGGACTGTGACTCCTATGGTATATACAGTGTGGACTGTGACTCCTATGGTATATACAGTGTGGACTGTGACTCCTATGGTATATACAGTGTGGACTGTGACTCCTATGGTATATACAGTGTGGACTGTGACTCCTATGGTATATACAGTGTGGTGTGTGACTCCTATGGTATATACAGTGTGGACTGTGACTCCTATGGTATATACAGTGTGGGCTGTGACTCCTATGGTATATACAGTGTGGACTGTGACTCCTATGGTATATACAGTGTGGTGTGTGACTCCTATGGTATATACAGTGTGGTGTGTGACTCCTATGGTATATACAGTGTGGTGTGTGACTCCTATGGTATATACAGTGTGGACTGTGACTCCTATGGTATATACAGTGTGGACTGTGACTCCTATGGTATATACAGTGTGGTGTGTGACTCTATGGTATATACAGTGTGGTGTGTGACTCCTATGGTATATACAGTGTGGACTGTGACTCCTATGGTATATACAGTGTGGACTGTGACTCCTATGGTATATACAGTGTGGTGTGTGACTCCTATGGTATATACAGTGTGGACTGTGACTCCTATGGTATATACAGTGTGGTGTGTGACTCCTATGGTATATACAGTGTGGTGTGTGACTCCTATGGTATATACAGTGTGGTGTGTGACTCCTATGGTATATACAGTGTGGTGTGTGACTCCTATGGTATATACAGTGTGGACTGTGACTCCTATGGTATATACAGTGTGGTGTGTGACTCCTATGATATATACAGTGTGGTGTGTGACTCCTATGGTATATACAGTGTGGTGTGTGACTCCTATGGTATATACAGTGTGGGCTGTGACTCCTATGGTATATACAGTGTGGACTGTGACTCCTATGGTATATACAGTGTGGTGTGTGACTCCTATGGTATATACAGTGTGGACTGTGACTCCTATGGTATATACAGTGTGGACTGTGACTCCTATGGTATATACAGTGTGGTGTGTGACTCCTATGGTATATACAGTGTGGACTGTGACTCCTATGGTATATACAGTGTGGTGTGTGACTCCTATGGTATATACAGTGTGGACTGTGACTCCTATGGTATATACAGTGTGGGGTGTGACTCCTATGGTATATACAGTGTGGTGTGTGACTCCTATGGTATATACAGTGTGGACTGTGACTCCTATGGTATATACAGTGTGGGGTGTGACTCCTATGGTATATACAGTGTGGTGTGTGACTCCTATGGTATATACAGTGTGGACTGTGACTCCTATGGTATATACAGTGTGGGGTGTGACTCCTATGGTATATACAGTGTGGTGTGTGACTCCTATGGTATATACAGTGTGGTGTGTGACTCCTATGGTATATACAGTGTGGTGTGTGACTCCTATGGTATATACAGTGTGGACTGTGACTCTATGGTATATACAGTGTGGTGTGTGACTCCTATGGTATATACAGTGTGGTGTGTGACTCCTATGGTATATACAGTGTGGACTGTGACTCCTATGGTATATACAGTGTGGTGTGTGACTCCTATGGTATATACAGTGTGGTGTGTGACTCCTATGGTATATACAGTGTGGACTGTGACTCCTATGGTATATACAGTGTGGTGTGTGACTCCTATGGTATATACAGTGTGGTGTGTGACTCCTATGGTATATACAGTGTGGGGTGTGACTCCTATGGTATATACAGTGTGGGGTGTGACTCCTATGGTATATACAGTGTGGTGTGTGACTCCTATGGTATATACAGTGTGGTGTGTGACTCCTATGGTATATACAGTGTGGTGTGTGACTCCTATGGTATATACAGTGTGGTGTGTGACTCCTATGGTATATACAGTGTGGTGTGTGACTCTTATGGTATATACAGTGTGGGGTGTGACTCCTATGGTATATACAGTGTGGACTGTGACTCCTATGGTATATACAGTGTGGTGTGTGACTCCTATGGTATATACAGTGTGGTGTGTGACTCCTATGGTATATACAGTGTGGTGTGTGACTCTTATGGTATATACAGTGTGGGGTGTGACTCCTATGGTA
The DNA here is from genome assembly GCF_041734735.1 of Babylonia areolata. NCBI lineage: Eukaryota > Metazoa > Mollusca > Gastropoda > Neogastropoda > Buccinidae > Babylonia > Babylonia areolata. The sequence continues at coordinate 692,419 of NC_134908.1, forward strand.
TATACAGTGTGGACTGTGACTCCTATGGTATATACATGTGTGGTGTGTGACTCCTATGGTATATACAGTGTGGACAGGACTCCTATGGTATATACAGTGTGGTGTGTGACTCCTATGGTATATACAGTGTGGTGTGTGACTCCTATGGTATATACAGTGTGGGTGTGACTCCTATGGTATATACAGTGTGGTCTAGTGACTCCTATGGTATTATCCAGTGTGGACTGTGACTCCTATGGGTATATACAGTGTGGACTGTGACTCCTATGGTATATACAGTGTGGTGTGTGACTCCTATGGATATATCAGTGTGGACTTGTGACTCCTATGGTATTACAGTGTGGGCTGTGACTCCTAGGTATATACAGTGTGGACTGTGACTCCTATGGTATAGACAGTGTGGTGTGTGACTCCTATGGTATATACAGTGTGGTGTGTGACTCTATGGTATATACAGTGTGGAGCTGTGACTCCTATGGTATATACAGTGTGGTGTGTGACTCCTATGGTATATACAGGTGTGGACTGTGACTCCTATGGAGTATATACAGTGTGGTGGTGACTCCTATGGTATAACATGTGGTGTGTGAACTCCTTTGGTATATACAGTGTGGGATGTGACTCCTATGGTATATACAGTTGTGGAACAGTGACTCCTAATGGTATATACAGTGTGGTGTGTGACTCCTATGGTATATACAGTGTGGGACTGTGACTCCTATGTGTATATCAGTGTGTACTGTGACCTCCTATGTATAACAGTGTGGTGGTGACTCCTCGGTATATACAGTGTGAACTGTACCCTATGGTATATACAGTGTGGGTGTGTGACTCCTATGGTATATACATGTGGACAGTGACTCCTAAGGTATATACAGTGTGGGGTGTGACTCCTATGGTAAATACCGTGTGGTGTGTGACTCCTAGGTATATACAGTGGTGGACTGTGACTCCTATGGTATATACAGTGAGGGGTGTGGACTCCTATGGTAATATACAGTGTGGTGTGTGACTCCTATGGTATATACAGTGGGACTGTGACTCCTATGGTATATACAGTGTGGTGTGTGACTCCTATGGTATATACAGTGTGGTGTGTGACTCCTATGGTATATACAGTGTGGACTGTGACTCCTATGGTATATACAGTGTGGACTGTGACTCCTATGGTATATACAGTGTGGACTGTGACTCCTATGGTATATACAGTGTGGACTGTGACTCCTATGGTATATACAGTGTGGTGTGTGACTCCTATGGTATATACAGTGTGGACTGTGACTCCTATGGTATATACAGTGTGGTGTGTGACTCCTATGGTATATACAGTGTGGTGTGTGACTCCTATGGTATATACAGTGTGGACTGTGACTCCTATGGTATATACAGTGTGGGGTGTGACTCCTATGGTATATACAGTGTGGTGTGTGACTCCTATGGTATATACAGTGTGGACTGTGACTCCTATGGTATATACAGTGTGGTGTGTGACTCCTATGGTATATACAGTGTGGTGTGTGACTCCTATGGTATATACAGTGTGGACTGTGACTCCTATGGTATATACAGTGTGGTGTGTGACTCCTATGGTATATACAGTGTGGGGTGTGACTCCTATGGTATATACAGTGTGGTGTGTGACTCCTATGGTATATACAGTGTGGACTGTGACTCCTATGGTATATACAGTGTGGACTGTGACTCCTATGGTATATACAGTGTGGTGTGTGACTCCTATGGTATATACAGTGTGGGCTGTGACTCCTATGGTATATACAGTGTGGTGTGTGACTCCTATGGTATATACAGTGTGGTGTGTGACTCCTATGGTATATACAGTGTGGGGTGTGACTCCTATGGTATATACAGTGTGGACTGTGACTCCTATGGTATATACAGTGTGGACTGTGACTCCTATGGTATATACAGTGTGGTGTGTGACTCCTATGGTATATACAGTGTGGTGTGTGACTCCTATGGTATATACAGTGTGGACTGTGACTCCTATGGTATATACAGTGTGGTGTGTGACTCCTATGGTATATACAGTGTGGACTGTGACTCCTATGGTATATACAGTGTGGTGTGTGACTCCTATGGTATATACAGTGTGGTGTGTGACTCCTATGGTATATACAGTGTGGACTGTGACTCCTATGGTATATACAGTGTGGACTGTGACTCCTATGGTATATACAGTGTGGTGTGTGACTCCTATGGTATATACAGTGTGGGCTGTGACTCCTATGGTATATACAGTGTGGACTGTGACTCCTATGGTATATACAGTGTGGTGTGTGACTCCTATGGTATATACAGTGTGGACTGTGACTCCTATGGTATATACAGTGTGGGGTGTGACTCCTATGGTATATACAGTGTGGACTGTGACTCCTATGGTATATACAGTGTGGTGTGTGACTCCTATGGTATATACAGTGTGGTGTGTGACTCCTATGGTATATACAGTGTGGTGTGTGACTCCTATGGTATATACAGTGTGGTGTGTGACTCCTATGGTATATACAACATGGCTTGCTACGTGTTTGACCGTTTTTTCCCCGCCATGTAGGCAGGCATACTCTGTTTTCGGGTTGTAGAGGGTGCATGCTGGGTTCGTTCTAGTTTCCATAACCCCCCGGGACACTAACATGGATTACGGGATCTTTATCGTGCGTATCCGTCTGATCTTCTGCATGTGTACACACACGGCGGGTGTTCAGGCACTACCAGGTCCGCACATCTGTTGGAGATCAGGAAACAGGTCAGACCTTCACCCACCATACGTCGTGACCGGGATTCGAATCCTGACGGGCAGAAGCCTGTCTTGTGAACACCTCCCACCTCACTCTTCCTCCCCCCCCCCCCCTACGCCCCTACCGTCAACACCCCTCCCCCTTCCCTTCCCCTCTTACCCAACAAAGATTGGAGAGGGGTGGGGGGAGGGGGGGAGAACGAAGGAAAGACAGGAAGTGAGAAACGAAAGAAAGAAGGGGAAGAAAAAGAAAGGTAGATCGAGAGAGAGAGAGAAAGGAGAGAAAGAAAGAAGGAAAAGAAGAAAAGAAGGAAAGAAAGAGAGAAAGAAAGAAGAAAAAGAAGAAAAGAAGAAAAGAGAGAGAGAAAGAAGGAAAAGAAGGAAAGAAAGAGAGAAAGAAAGAAGAAAAAGAAGAAAAGAGAGAGAGAAAGAAGGAAAAGAAGGAAAGAAAGAGAGAAAGAAAGAAGAAAAAGAAGGAAAGAAAGAGAGAAAGAAAGAAGAAAAAGAAGGAAAGAAAGAGAGAAAGAAAGAAGGAAAAGAAGGAAAGAAAGAGAGAAAGAAAGAAGAAAAAGAAGGAAAGAAAGAGAGAAAGAAAGAAGGAAAAGAAGGAAAGAAAGAGAGAAGGAAAGAATAAAAAGAAGGAAAGAGAGAGAGAAAGAAAGAAGAAAAAGAAGGAAAGAGAGAGAGAAGGAAAGAATAAAAAGAAGGAAAGAGAGAGAGAAAGAAAGAATAAAAAGAAGGAAAGAGAGAGAGAAGGAAAGAATAAAAAGAAGGAAAGAGAGAGAGAAAGAAAGAATAAAACGAAGGAAAGAGAGAGAGAAAGAAAGAAGAAAAAGAAGATGCTAGCGGAAGTAACGGTGGAGAAGATAGCGGGAGGGATGAGGGGGTTAATTAAAGAAAACTCCCAAAGAGATTGGGGAGGTGGGGAGGCGGGGTGGGGTGGGGGAGTGAGTAGAAGATGAAATGGAGGAGAGACGGGGTGGGCGGGTAGATGTTTGTCTTGTAACACTTGGATGGAAGCGCTGCATTGTCAACGATACCCGAGAACCAGAGAGACAGAGTTTCAGTTTCAGTTTCAGTAGCTCAAGGAGGCGTCACTGCGTTCGGACAAATCCATATACACTACACCACATCTGCCAAGCAGATGCCTGACCAGCAGCGTAACCCAACGCGCTTAGTCAGGCCTTGAGAAAAAAACAACAACAAAAAAAACAACGGGGGAATAAATAATAGATAAGCTTGCATAAATAAATAAATTGCATAAATAAAGAGAGACAGAGACAGAGACAGAGAGAGAGAGAGAGAGAGAGAGAGATATGCATAGATACAGAGATACTGAGATACAGAGAGAAACACACACACACAGAAGAGAGACAGACAGAGAGACAGACAGAAAGACAGAGACAGACAGACAGACAGACGGACGGATAGACAGACAGAGGGAGAGTGAGCGAGATAGTGAGAGAGACAGAGACAGAGAGACAGAGACAGAGCGAGAGAGAGAGATGCATAGATACAGAGATACTGGGATACAGACAGAAACAGAGAGAGACAGAGACAGAGAGACAGACACAGAGACAGACAGAGAGAGACATAGAGAGAGACAGAGACAGACAGAGACAGACAGACAGACAGACAGACAGAGGGGGGGAGACAGACAGACAGACAGAGGGAGAGTGAGTGAGAGAGACAGAGAGAGAGACAAAGAGACAGAGATAGGCGGTAAAAGGAGACACAACTTCAGGCCAGCGCTGCTCACACGTTATTTTGTGGGGTTTTTTTTCTTCTTCTTCTTCAGCTTCAGTTTCAGGAAAGCATCAAAGCATGTGGACATATCCATATGTGCTACACCACATCTGCTTCAAAAGAAGGGGAGAGAAAAAAAAAAGGAGCAGTTGTCTGAGCTTCGCATGAAACCAAGGATTTGGTCAGGGCTGCCTTCAGACCCTACTTCAGATTGGTATGAAACGTTAACATGATAACAATAAAAACAGTAATGATGATAATGATGATAACAATAACAACAATGATAATAATGACAATGATAATAATGTGCAGACAACTAAGACAAAAACAAAAACAAAAGCAAATCCCTGTCCAGCGCTTACCAACAAGAGACGATCCCCAGAAAGTGGTCAACGGCAGCACTGCGGAAACAAACTATGTCATTCACAAACAAAGGAAGAACACACACACACACACACACACACACACACACACACACACACACACACACACACACACACACACACACACACACACATCAATTAAAACTGACAGTTTAGGAATTCCAACACACTGATACACATATCGCTCCATGTAAGTAAAAGAAAAATAAATGAATGAATAAATGAATGAAAATAAAAGATGAAATAAGATCAGATAAAAGAAAACCAGCAAACACAAAAACACAGCACCTGAGCCAACGAAATCCCAGAGGAAGGGAAACAACTCCCTCACACCAACACCCAAGTCCGATCACCACCACCAACAGTGACTGTGTTCTGCCCTGCCAGTGGCGCTGTTAACCCTTTGCCTGGCCTTCCCCCCCCCCCCCCCCCCCCCCCCCTCTTACCCATGTCTCTCTCTCTCTCTCTCTCTCTCTCTCTCTCTCCCTGTCTCTCTCTCTCTCCCTCTCTGCTACTCTCCCATCTCTCTCTCTCTCTCTCTGTGTGCCTCTCTCTCTCTCTCTGTGCTATTCTCTCACTTTCTCTGTACCTCTCTCTCTCTCTCTCTTTGATGATGAGTAGAACCAGAAGCACGTGTGTGCTATGTGTCTGGTACTGACAGACTGTCCCTAAATGGAGAAAACGTGGTTTTTTCTGTTGTTATTGGTGGTGGTGGTGGTAGTGGTTGTTGCTGATGTTGTGATCGTTGTTGTTGGTGGTGGTGGAGATGTTGGTGTTGTTGTTGGTGGTGGTGGTGGTGGAGATGTTGGTGGTGGTGTTGTTGTTGGTGGTGGTGGTCGTGGAGATGTTGGTGTTGGTGTTGTTGGTGGTGGTGGTGGTGGTGGAGATGTTGGTGTTGGTGTTGTTGTTGTTGGTGGTGGTGGTGGAGATGTTGGTGTTGGTGTTGTTGTTGGTGGTGGTGGTGGTGGAGATGTTGGTGTTGGTGTTGTTGTTGTTGGTGGTGGAGATGTTGGTGGTGGTGTTGTTGTTGGTGGTGGTGGTGGTGGAGATGTTGGTGGCGTTGTTGTTGGTGGTGGTGCTGGTGGAGATGTTGGTGGTGGTGGAGATGTTGGTGTTGTTGTTGATGGTGGTGGTGGTGGAGATGTTGGTGTTGTTGTTGATGGTGGTGGTGGTGGAGATGTTGGTGTTGGTGTTGTTGTTGATGGTGGTGGTGGTGGAGATGTTGGTGGTGGTGTTGTTGTTGATGGTGGCGGTGGTGGAGATGTTGGTGTTGTTGTTGATGGTGGTGGTGGTGGAGATGTTGGTGTTGTTGTTGTTAGTGGTGGTGGTGGAGATGTTGGTGGTGGTGTTGTTGTTGATGGTGGTGGTGGTGGAGATGGTGGTGTTGTTGTTGATGGTGGTGGTGGTGGAGATGTTGGTGTTGTTGTTGATGGTGGTGGTGGTGGAGATGGTGTTGGTGTTGTTAGTGGTGGTGGTGGAGATGATGTTGGTGTTGGTGTTGTTAGTGGTGGTGGTGGAGATGTTGGTGTTGGTGTTGGTGTTGTTAGTGGTGGTGGTGGAGATGTTGGTGTTGGTGTTGGTGTTGTTAGTGGTGGTGGTGGAGATGTTGGTGTTGGTGTTGGTGTTGTTAGTGGTGGTGGTGGAGATGATGTTGGTGTTGTTGTTGGTAGTTGTGTTTTTGTTGATGGTGGTGTGGTG
>NC_134908.1:704000-754644 GCF_041734735.1 Babylonia areolata
CCCTCCCCAAAAACCCCAAACAAACAAACAAATAAACTTATACGCCACATCACTCATAAAAAAAGGAGACAACAAACAAAAAACAACAACAAAACAACAACAACAACAAACAAACAAACAACAACAACAACAATAGACTAAATGGAATTACAAAACTAATACGCACAAAAGTAACCAAACAAAATAGATTAATAAGGAAAGATACACTGAATGCAAATAACTGAAATACGATAAGAATAGAAACTGGACGAGGCACGATCAGCGAACTCGCACACAATCACTCTCCACACACACACACACACACACACACACACACACACACACACACACACACATACACGCACGCACGCACACCAAATAATGATTAAAAAAATAAATAAATAAATATCGTGGATCTTCGTGTGATTTGTTCTGTATTTGGAATATTAGCTCTCTATCAGGTAGAAAGACAAATGAAATTTCGTGCAAAGTTTGTTTTTATCAACAGTTGTTTTTTTTATTATGATTTTTCCTTAGTATACGTATATTGGTTTTAGTCGCTTGTTCAATGCTAAATAACGCATTCTATAACGCATTCTTATTAATTTGTTTACAAAGATAACCCAGCAATCCACAATCGAAAACGAGGCAACTCTGGGTAAAACGGTACTTTCACTTTTGACCATAACGCGGGTTGAGGTGGACAGGTCTGAGTGGAGGCCCGAGACGTTGTCTTCATTTTCTGTGACACAAACCCAGAGACGCTTCGTATGTTTTAAAGTTTTTAACTGAATACGCCTCTTATATTAAACACTCTGATCTTCATGGATAGCAAAATTACTTTCGTGCATATCTGGATTGCACGAAGTTGATGAAAGCTGAGTTTGCGAAGCAGCCATTTCAGTTCGAGGAAGTCTATTCATAGACTTTATTCAATCGTGAAAAGTGTGTTTCCGAAAGCAACAGCTGGGACATTACTCAGTTTTTTTGTCAGACAAGTGTTGTTTTAAGCTGAACAGTTGTGGAGAAGATCGACTGTTTATTCGTCGCATCGGAAATCGACGTATGGGACAGCGATTGTTTGTGAGCGAAAGAGAGGCTGACATCACCACTTTTCGCTGGTAGCTCTTGAATTCAAAGCGTCACCACCGGTAAGGTGAATGTTGGTAGTTCGTTTTGTTTAATTGAAAGTCATGTTTAAAGCCACGTTCTAATGAAAACTGCCATGCAGGATTTTACAAATAATTTAAGAAAGCCATCAGACTCAGAGAGATCTGATTGTGATTATGGTTTATGTCTTGTATTTGGTCTGGCTTTGTTCTATGATATTTAGTCGGGTACACGCGTTTTCATGGGCTAGGTCCAGTTTCGGCAGAACGGTTTTTTTTTGGTTTTTTTTGTGGGTGTGTGTACTATCATACTGGTCAACCAGTGCTAGAATTGCTTGACAAAACCCATACACTTAAATTAGTAATTAAGCAGATCAATATCATGTTTAGCTGTTGAGATAAATTGTGTTGATTAAAATGTATTCGCAGCATTAGAACTACTTTTGCATGTTGGTTGGTTTTCACTTGTGGTATGATGAATTACAAGTTAAAGTTTGCATGTTGGTTGGTTTTCACTTGTGGTATGATAAATTACAAGTTAAAGTTTGCATGTTGGTTGGTTTTCACTTGTGGTATGATAAATTACAAGTTAAAGTTTGCATGTTGGTTGGTTTTCACTTGTGGTATGATGAATTACAAGTTAAAGTTTGCATGTTGGTTGGTTTTCACTTGTGGTATGATAAATTACAAGTTAAAGTTTCTGCCACCCATTAGTCAATATAATTTGATTTAGAATTACAGTACATGTATTATACAATTTTTATTGGATTTAGAATTACAGTATTGTTTCTTTAGACTAGAGTCTGTCCCTGTCTCTCTGAGTCTCCCTCCTCCTCTCACACACATCAGTATCACATTACACTACAGTGCTTGTAACACTGACACTGTAACAGCACAAGTAATATTAATACAGTAATAGGTGGTAGGTAGTGGTGTGTGTCTTGTCTTTTTGCTTTCAGCACAGGCAAAATGTCGGATTGATTCAGAACACGCAGGAAGTGTCTGTAGGTTCTAGGTGGTGATGTATGCCAATTGTCATGTCTTTTTGTTTTCAGCACATCCACCATGTCTGATCAAATCAGAACACGCAAAAAGTGCCTGGAATCGTTGGGGCTGACCCAGTCTGCTTCTGATGGTGAGCAGTATCAATCATAATTATGTTTAATTAGTCAGTCAATCAGATCATTTGGTCATTCACTTTATTGTCTGAAAACAGAGTACAGAAATATACCTTCAGGTTCATCATGAGGAAAATAAAAACTTATTTCAGGAAATAGTAATTTCAAAGAATAAAAATGGTTGTTCCATTCTAAAACTAAGATCACTCATACCAACATGGTGGGATGGGGTTGTTGGAGAGGGTGTAAGAGGGAAGGAAGGGTGCTTGACTATTACTATCACAGTGAATTTGTTCACAGTGTGATGTGTACAATGAAATACAAAAGTTTGACACACAAATGTATTAACTATCAGTTACTAAGTCAAACTTAGAATTAAACTTGCTTTCAATTTTTGTGAAGTGAGGTGAGGTGGAGTGGGCACTCTGTAGTGTGGGGGATGGGAGATACGCTTACTTTCTTTCTTACTTAATTACTTTCTTACTAGTTACTTTCTTAGTTTCTTACATGCTTGCTTACTTTCTTACTTACTTACTTTCTTACTTATTTACTTACTTTCTTTCTTACTTTCTTACTGCCCAATTATTATTATTATTTATTTATTTATGTATGTACGCTTATATATATATATATATTTTTTTTTTTTTTTTTTTTTTTCTCAAGGCCTGACTAAGCGCGTTGGGTTACGCTGCTGGTCAGGCATCTGCTTGGCAGATGTGGTGTAGCGTATATGGATTTGTCCGAACGCAGTGACGCCTCCTTGAGCTACTGAAAACTGAAACTTACTGCCCGCTCTGTCCTCTGGCATGTATTAAGGCAGCAACAAAGAACCACCACAGTTGTCTGTTTTGGGGCCATTGTCTGAACGGTACCCCAGGTGTGCTTCAGGGTCTGGTGTTCTTTCACTGATCTGCGCCAAATGTTGAACACAGTTGACTTGAAGAAAGCCTGTGAAATGTTGGCCCTGTATTTGGATAGTTACCTGTCCGATTATTTACACTTTGATTTAAAACGTGTCATGATGCTGATGATATTTGTTGATGAAGAAAACCTATAATATAAAATCGTTGGCCCAAGATTTGGATTGTGAACTGACTATTTGTACATGCACTAATATAACAGCGGAGATAAAGAAAGCCTACAGTGTTGGGCCTAGAGCACTAATATAACATTGATGTTTGTTGAACAGCGGAGATAAAGCCTGCAGTGTTGGGCCTAGAGCACTAATCTAACATTGGTGTTTGTTGAACAGTGTAGAGCACTAATATAACATTGATGTTTGTTGAACAGCGGAGATAAAGCCTGCAGTGTTGGGCCTAGAGCACTAATCTAACATTGGTGTTTGTTGAACAGTGTAGAGCACTAATATAACATTGATGTTTGTTGAACAGCGGAGATAAAGAGAGCCTACAGTGTTGGGCCTAGAGCACTAATATAACATTGATGTTTGTTGAACAGTGGAGATAAAGCCTACAGTGTGTTGGGCCTAGAGCACTAATATAACATTGATGTTTGTTGAACAGCAGAGATAAAGCCTACAGTGACATTGATGTTAGTTGAACAGCAGAGATAAAGCCTACAGTGTGTTGGGCCTAGAGCACTAACATAACATTGATGTTAGTTGAACAGCAGAGATAAAGCCTACAGTGTTGGGCCTAGAGCACTAATATAACATTGATGTTTGTTGAACAGTGTAGAGCACTAATATAACATTGATGTTTGTTGAACAGTGTAGAGCACTAATATAACATTGATGTTTGTTGAACAGTGTAGAGCACTAATATAACATTGATGTTTGTTGAACAGTGTAGAGCACTAATATAACATTGATGTTTGTTGAACAGTGTAGAGCACTAATATAACATTGATGTTTGTTGAACAGTGGAGATAAAGAAGGCCTACAAAGCGTTGGCCCTTCAGTACCACCCTGACAAGGTCAGTTGAGCTTTTGAAAGAATTGTCGTTTTTGTTGTTTGTTTATTTTAATTTAGTTATTTTCTGCTTCTTTTGTTTTATGATTGCCTGTAACTAGTGTAAGGCAGCACTAATACTTCATTGTTGTTTTTTTACTAGTGTGTCATTGTTATTATTGTTACAATATTGATGTTCATAGCATATTATGTTGCTTTTTACTAGTGTGTCATTGTTATTATTGTTACAATATTGATGTTCATAGCATATTATGTTGTTTTTTACTAGTGTGTCATTGTTATTATTGTTACAATGTTGATGTTCATAGCATATTATTTTGTTTTTTTACTAGTGTGTCATTGTTATTATTGTTACAATGTTGATGTTCATAGCATATTATGTTGTTTTTTACTAGTGTGTCATTGTTATTATTGTTACAATGTTGATGTTCATAGCATATTATGTTGTTTTTTACTAGTGTGTCATTGTTATTATTGTTACAATGTTGATGTTCATAGCATATTATGTTGTTTTTTTACTAGTGTGTCATTGTTATTATTGTTACAATGTTGATGTTCATAGCATATTATGTTGTTGTTTTCTTCTCTGGAGGCAATAGCTCATCGTAATATTGATCATCCCAAACTTCGAGAATTCTTCAGTTTGTTTACCCATCTTAAAAGAAATGGTTTTGTAATCATTCTGGCTAGGGTGCCCGGTCATGTGGGCATTCAAGGGAACGAAATAGCAGATAATCTGGCTAAGAGTGCTGTTAGAGAGAAACAATGTAAGTTTTATATTCCTTTTACTGATTTTAAACCCAAAGTTCATCGGTATACTAAAGATCTCTGGCAGAAAGAATGGAATGAACAAATAGATAACAAATTATTTAAAATACGACCAAATCTTCAAGAGACTCTGCCTATGGCTGTGGTGAATCGAAAAGAAATGACAGTGCTGTGCCGACTTCATACAGGTCATACATACATCACACATTCCTACCTCCTGAAAGGAGAAGAAGCTCCTTGGTGTATTCCGTGTGATGAACCACTCACTGTGCAACATATTCTGATTGATTGTTGGGACTTTTATGACACACGACGGGGTTTTTTTACAGCAGATTCATTGAGAACGTTGTTCCGTGATGTCCCTCCGTGGACAATATTGCAATATTTAAAAGAAATAAATATTTTTAATAGTATTTAATATAGTATATGCTTAGTACAAAAGTTGTGAAATTTTTATCATGGAGTGATCACAGTGCAGTAGAAAGCTGAAAACATTGGGGTGGCCCATCTGCGGTGACCAGACTTTGAATGGTGGATAGCCCTGATATGGCCTTCATGGTCGGCTGGGCTCTAAGCAATATTTTTAATTTTAATTTAATGTTGTTGTTTTTTTACTAGTGTGCCATTGTTATTATTGTTACAATATTGATGTTCATAGTATATTATTGTTTTCTACTAGTGTGTCATTATTATTATTGTTACAATATTGATGTTCATAGTATATTATGTTGTTGTTTTTTACTAGTGTGTCATTATTATTATTGTTACAGTGTTGATATTCATAGTATATTATGTTGTTGTTATTTTTTTTACTAGTGTCAGTGTGTCATTTTTTCTATTGTTACAATGTTGATGTTAATAGTAGTATATTACTGTTGTACTTTGTATAAAGATTTTTTATTAAAAACAAAACAAAACGTATTTAACTTTATTTAAAAAACTCTGCTGTCTATTGTCTCCTTCAGAACAAGAGCACGGAGGCCACAGCCAGGTTCCAAGAGATCAGCGCTGCCTACGCTTTCCTCACTGAAAGTAGGTGTTTTCATGTCGGCTTTTGTTTGCGGTTTTTTTTTGGTTTTTTTGTTGTTGTTTTTTTGCATGTACTGATGAGTGATTTCTATGACATCATGATGATTTGGAGGTGCCAGGGCACAATCGGTGAGTCACTGGATTTCTCATCCAGTGTTGACCAGTGATCAGGGTTTGAGGTCCCTTTTCAGCACGGTGCTGTGTCCTTGGGAAAGGCACTGCACTCCCATTGTCCTCATTCCACCCAGGTGGGAACGGGTTCCTGACTTTGGTCGATTAATGTTAAAACGATGGAAGGAGAGGATTGGGCCTTGCCTTCCTACGCTGAGCACTGGACACAGTGGGTATGAATTCACTGCCTTCCTGTGCTGAGCCCTGGACACAGTGGGTATGAATTCACTGCCTTCCTGTGCTGAGCCCTGGACACAGTGGGTATGAATTCACTGCCTTCCTACGCTGAGCCCTGGACACAGTGGGTATGAATTCACTGCCTTCCTGTGCTGAGCCCTGGACACAGTGGGTATGAATTCACTGCCTTCCTGTGCTGAGCCCTGGACACAGTGGGTATGAATTCACTGCCTTCCTGTGCTGAGCCCTGGACACAGTGGACATGAATTCACTGCCTTCCTGTGCTGAGCCCTGGACACAGTGGGTATGAATTCACTGCCTTCCTGTGCTGAGCCCTGGACACAGTGGATATGAATTCACTGCCTTCCTGTGCTGAGCCCTGGACACAGTGGATATGAATTCACTGCCTTCCTGTGCTGAGCCCTGGACACAGTGGATATGAATTCACTGCCTTCCTGTGCTGAGCCCTGGACATGGTGGATATGAATTCACTGCCTTCCTGTGCTGAGCCCTGGACACAGTGGATATGAATTCACTGCCTTCCTGTGCTGAGCCCTGGACATGGTGGATATGAATTCACTGCCTTCCTGTGCTGAGCCCTGGACATGGTGGATATGAATTCACTGCCTTCCTGTGCTGAGCCCTGGATATGGTGGATATGAATTCACTGCCTTCCTGTGCTGAGCCCTGGACATGGTGGATATGAATTCACTGCCTTCCTGTGCTGAGCCCTGGACATGGTGGATATGAATTCACTGCCCCAATGGCTGGAAGACACTATGGCACCTTTAACTGTAGCCTTTGGATATGTGTAACATTATTATCATACAACAGAGTATATTTGTATTTGTTCGTTTTGTATAATTATCCTGTGTGGCCTTTATAATACACTGTTGTTAACAATGATATTGGTTTTGATAGCAGTGTATTAGCAAGGATAGGTTATGACGATTGTGATGTTAGAGAAGAAAGGTGGCAAAATGGTTTAGAAGCTTATCTGTCAATGTAGTGTCCGTGAGGTTGTGGGTTTAAATCCTGGCCTCTCCCTTAATCATTTGTTTAGTCATTTGGATGAGATGATAAACTGAGGTTCCATATGCAGCATGCACGTGATGCACTGGAAAAGAACCCATGGCAACAAAAATGTTGTCCTCTGGCAAGGTTTCTAGAAGGAATCCACTCTTTTGGTGTCATATGCTTACCATGTCAAACTGATGCAAACTAGGCCACTCCGTTTGCTCTGCTTGGCCAAATTAGATGCACAAACGTATGCATGTACTCAAGGCCTGACTAAGCGAGTTGGGTCATGCTGTTTGGTGAATCTGCCCAGCAGATGAGGTGAAGCATATATGGATTTGTTTGATTCCAGCAGCATCTCATTTTGAAAGAGAAATAATGTTGGTGTGCTGCCTTGATGGAGAAAAAGTCCATCATAACATGAACGTGGTGGTAATGATAGTCCAACATAACATGAATGTGGTGGTAATGATAGTCCAACGTAACATGAACATGGTGGTAATGATAGTCCAACGTAACATGAACATCATGATAGTCCAGCATAACATGAACATCATGATAGTCCAGCATAACATGAACATGGTGGTAATGGTAGTCCATCGTAACATGAACATGGTGGTAATGATAGTTCAACGTAACATGAACATAATGATAGTCCAGCGTAGCATGAACATCATGATAGTTCAACGTAACATGAACATAATGATAGTCCAATGTAACATGAACATGGTGGTAATGATAGTTCAACGTAACATGAACATAATGATAGTCCAATGTAACATGAACATGGTGGTAATGATAGTTCAACGTAACATGAACATGGTGGTAATGATAGTCCAACGTAACATGAACATAATGATAGTCCAACGTAACATGAACATGGTGGTAATGATAGTCCAGCGTAGCATGAACATCATGATAGTCCAATGTAACATGAACATGGTGGTAATGATAGTCCAATGTAACATGAACGTGGTGGTAATGATAGTCCAATGTAACATGAACGTGGTGGTAATGATAGTCCAGCGTAGCATGAACATCATGATAGTCCAATGTAACATGAACATGGTGGTAATGATAGTCCAACGTAACATGAACATGGTAGTAATGATAGTCCAATGTAACATGAACGTGGTGGTAATGATAGTCCAACGTAACATGAACATCATGATAGTCCAACGTAACATGAACGTGGTGGTAATGATTGTCCAACGTAACACGAACATGGTGGTAATGATAGTCCAATGTAACACGAACATGGTGGTAATTAACATAGGGAGAATAATCTTGGTGGTGACAAACATGGTGGTGATGAACAGTGCGGTGATAATCATGTAATAACAATGTGATTCTCTGTGCGCAGGTCCAGACACCCTGGAGGCTGAAGGATTCCAAAATCCGTTCGACATCAACGTATGTGAATCTTTATTATCACAGCTCAAACAGGCTTTCAAGCCATTAGGAATTTGTAAAATAGAATAAAAATAATAAAAAAATAAAATGAACGGAAACAAAAAGACATGGCTCTTTTTAGTTTTTATTCCTTCCAAGTCTCTTGGGATAATCTGTCCCAAGCGAGAGGAACATTTAGTTCACACAGAGAAATATGTTGCCGAGACAAATAGTAATACAATACAATACAATGTAATACAATACAATACATTATAGTGCCACATAGTACAGTTCAATACGTACAATACAGTAAGTGGTTGTTTCACAAGCTTTATGTAGACCATGAATTTTGTGGGATGTGGGTGTATGTTGATGAGTTACAACAAACGTTATGTAGACATAGCACGGTTATTGCTACAAAGTGGTATGTTGTAGAGTTACGATAAACATTATGTAGACATAGCATGGTTATTGCTACAAAGTGGTATGTTGTAGAGTTACAACAAACGTTATGTAGACATAGCACGGTTATTGCTGCAAAGTGGTATGTTGTAGAGTTACAACAAATGTTATGTAGACATAGCATGGTTATTGCTGCAAAGTGGTATGTTGTAGAGTTACAACAAATGTTATGTAGACACAGAACGGTTATTGCTACAAAGTGGTATGTTGTAGAGTTACAACAAATGTTATGTAGACATAGCATGGTTATTGCTACAAAGTGGTATGTTGTAGAGTTACAACAAACGTTATGTAGACATAGCATGGTTATTGCTACAAAGTGGTATGTTGTACAGTTACAACAAATGTTATGTAGACATAGCATGGTTATTGCTACAAAGTGGTATGTTGTAGAGTTACAACAAATGTTATGTAGACATAGCATGGTTATTGCTACAAAGTGGTATGTTGTATAGAGTTACAACAAGCATTACAAATACATAGCATGGTTATTGCTACAAAGTGGTATGTTGTAGAGTTACAACAAATGTTATGTAGACATAGCATGGTTATTGCTACAAAGTGGTATGTTGTAGAGTTACAACAAATGTTATGTAGACATAGCATGGTTATTGCTACAAAGTGGTATGTTGTAGAGTTACAACAAGCATTACAAATACATAGCATGGTTATTGCTACAAAGTGGTATGTTGTAGAGTTACAACAAGCATTACAAATACATAGCATGGTTATTGCTACAAAGTGGTATGTTGTAGAGTTACAACAAGCGTTACAAATACATAGCAGTTTTGTTACAAAGTGGTATGTTGTAGAGTTACAACAAGCGTTATGTAGACATAGCACGGTTATTGCTACAAAGTGGTATGTTGTAGAGTTACAACAAACGTTATGTAGACATAGCATGGTTATTGCTACAAAGTGGTATGTTGTAGAGTTACAACAAATGTTATGTAGACATAGCATGGTTATTGCTACAAAGTGGTATGTTGTAGAGTTACAACAAATGTTATGTAGACATAGCACGGTTATTGCTACAAAGTGGTATGTTGTAGAGTTACAACAAGCGTTATGTAGATATAGCATGATTATTGTTACAAAGTGGTATGTTGTAGAGTTACAACAAGCGTTATGTAGACATAGCATGGTTATGCTACAAAGTGGTATGTTGTAGAGTTACAACAAACGTTATGTAGACATAGCATGGTTATTGCTACAAAGTGGTATGTTGTAGAGTTACAACAAATGTTATGTAGACATAGCATGGTTATTGCTACAAAGTGGTATGTTGTAGAGTTACAACAAATGTTATGTAGACATAGCACGGTTATTGCTACAAAGTGGTATGTTGTAGAGTTACAACAAGCGTTATGTAGATATAGCATGATTATTGTTACAAAGTGGTATGTTGTAGAGTTACAACAAATGTTATGTAGACATAGCACGGTTATTGCTACAAAGTGGTATGTTGTAGAGTTACAACAAGCATTACAAATACATAGCATGGTTATTGCTACAAAATGGTATGTTGTAGAGTTACAACAAGCGTTACAAAGACATAGCACGGTATAGCTACAAAGTGGTATGTTGTAGAGTTACAACAAGCGTTACAAAGACATCGCACGGTTATTGCTACAAAGTGATATGTTGTAGAGTTACAACAAGCGTTATGTAGATATAGCATGATTATTGTTACAAAGTGGTATGTTGGAGAGTTACAACAAGTGTTATGTACACTTTGCAGGATTATTGCTACAAAGTGGTGCTAGTAACACAAAAGTGTGTGTTCTGTTGTCATTGAATGATTTGTTTCTGAATTATTTATATTTTTGTTTTGCAGATTAATTTCTTCATGGAGATGTTTTTTAACAGTGAGTAGTGTGTTTTTCTTTTTTTTTTTGTCTGTTGGTTTTTGTGGCAGTGCTGTGACTCGTGTTCTGCCTTTTCTCTCTGTCTCTCTCACTTTGTGTTTTGTCGTATGTTTAACGTCTGTATACACAATTTGTGATTATAGATTTATATGTGTGTGTGTGTGTGTGTAGTATGTAGGTGTGCTTTCAGGTTCCTGTATGTGTGTGCGAGAGACTGAGACTGGAATGATTTATTTTTAAGCCCCATATGAATGAAGGGTGATAACAAAATATGCAGATATCATCGTAACTATCAATGAACATACAATGTTTTTGACGTAAACTGTAGAAATTAGGACAAAACTGTTTCTCTTAACTTAAAGCTCTATAGAAATGCAGTGCTTGATTACATATCAGATGATGCCATCAGTAAACGGAATTTCAACAAACATGGATGTTCATAATAAATGTTCATAATTTTTTTAAGAAATTTACTATGAAATCATGCAACACAGGACACATCAAAACAAAATGAATTTCATCTTCATTTGACTCCTTGCACAAAGGACAAAGCTCCTCAATGATCAACGTTTTTATTGCGTAACCTTTGCATATTGATTTCAGAAATGCCAAATGTAAATCTTGTTCATCTGTATAATCTGTATACATTTAAAAAGGTTTCTTGTTATTCTGTGTTTTGCCAGAATTGGCCACAATGAATTTCAGTTGATTGATGATAATACTATTTTGTTATTATGATATTACTTGATTATTACATTAATGTTTAATTATTCAGATGAGACGATTAATTGAGGTCCCATATGCAGCATGCACTTTGTGCATGTAAAAGATCCCATGGCTCCAAAAAGGTTGTCCCTGGCAAAATTCTGTTGAAAATTCCATTTGGATCTGAAAACAAATAAAAATTGCAGGCAAGAAAAAAAAGCTAAAAAATGGGTAGCTCTCTCAGTGCGGCGGTGCGCTCTCCCTGGGAAGAGCAGCTCACATTTCACACAGAGAAATCTGTTGTAACAAAAAGAATTATCCAATCCAGTGATATAGTATGATATTAATTGATGGTATATCTTATATTATTTGCTGTTATTTGATGATTATAATAATAGTATCCTTATTTGACAGTTATATTCTGAGGTTCCTTCCTGTCTTCTTCTTCGTTCGTTCGTGAGCTGTAACTCCGTTCTTCCTGTCTTCTTCTTCGTTCATGAGCTGTAACTCCCACGTTCTTCCTGTCTTCTTCATCGTTCGTGAGCTGTAAGTCCGTTCTTGCTGTCTTCTTCTTCGTTCGTGAGCTGTAACTCCCACGTTCTTCCTGTCTTCTTCTTCGTTCGTGAGCTGTAAGTCCGTTCTTGCTGTCTTCTTCTTCGTTCGTGAGCTGTAACTCCCACGTTCTTCCTGTCTTCTTCTTCGTTCGTGAGCTGTAAGTCCGTTCTTGCTGTCTTCTTCTTCGTTCATGAGCTGTAACTCCATTCTTGCTGTCTTCTTCTTCGTTCGTGAGCTGTAAGTCCGTTCTTGCTGTCTTCTTCTTCGTTCATGAGCTGTAACTCCCACGTTCTTGCTGTCTTCTTCTTCGTTCGTGAGCTGTAACTCCCACGTTCTTCCTGTCTTCTTCTTCGTTCGTGAGCTGTAACTCCCACGTTCTTCCTGTCTTCTTCTTCGTTCGTGAGCTGTAACTCCCACGTTCTTGCTGTCTTCTTCTTCGTTCATGAGCTGTAACTCCATTCTTCCTGTCTTCTTCTTCGTTCGTGAGCTGTAACTCCGTTCTTGCTGTCTTCTTTGTTCATGAGCTGTAACTCCCAAGTTCTTCCTGTCTTCTTCGTTCGTGAGCTGTAACTCCGTTCTTGCTGTCTTCTTTGTTCATGAGCTGTAACTCCCAAGTTCTTCCTGTCTTCTTCGTTCGTGAGCTGTAACTCCCACGTTCTTCCTGTCTTCTTCGTTCATGAGCTGTAACTCCCACGTTCTTCCTGTCTTCTTCTTCGTTCATGAGCTGTAACTCCCACGTTCTTCCTGTCTTCTTCTTCGTTCATGAGCTGTAACTCCCACGTTCTTCCTGTCTTCTTCTTCGTTCATGAGCTGTAACTCCCACGTTCTTCCTGTCTTCTTCGTTCGTGAGCTGTAACTCCCACGTTCTTCCTGTCTTCTTCGTTCATGAGCTGTAACTCCCACGTTCTTCCTGTCTTCTTCGTTCATGAGCTGTAACTCCCACGTTCTTCCTGTCTTCTTCGTTCATGAGCTGTAACTCCCACGTTCTTCCTGTCTTCTTCGTTCATGAGCTGTAACTCCCACGTTCTTGCTGTCTTCTTCTTCGTTCATGAGCTGTAACTCCCACGTTCTTCCTGTCTTCTTCGTTCATGAGCTGTAACTCCCACGTTCACTTGTGTGTACATGAGTGGGCTTTTATGTGTATGACCCTTTTTTACCCTGCCATGTTGGCAGCCATAGTCCATTTTCGGGGGTGTGCATGCTGGGTATTTTCTTGTTTCCACAACCCAACGAATGCTTGCATGGATTACAGGATCTTTAACATGCATATTTGATCTTCTGCTTGCGTATACACACGAAGGGGGGTTCAGGCACTAGCAGGTCTGCACATATGGTGACTTTGGAGATTGGAAAAATGTCCAGCCACCAGTGGCCTTGACCAAGGTGGAAAGCCAGGACCATCAGATTGATAGTCCAATGCTTTAGCCACTTGGCTTTCTTGCTCACCAGTGGCCTTGACCAAGGTGGAAAGCCAGGACCCTCAGATTGATAGTCCAATGCTTTAACCACTTGGCTTTCTTGCTCACCAGTGGCCTTGACCAAGGTGGAAAGCCAGGACCCTCAGATTGATAGTCCAATGCTTTAACCACTTGGCTTTCTTGCTCACCAGTGGCCTTGACCAAGGTGGAAAGCCAGGACCCTCAGATTGATAGTCCAATGCTTTAACCACTTGGCTTTCTTGCTGTGTTTGCTTTCAGCCTTCTTCAACCAATTCCACGAGGACTCCTCTTCAGATGAGGAGTACTACGCTCAGCATCGACACAGATATAGGTACGTCTGTACTGTACAAGGGTGTATGTAGGTACGTCTATACTGTACAAGGGTGTATGTAGGTATGTCTGTACTGTACAAGGGTGTATGTAGGTACGTCTATACTGTACAAGGGTGTATGTAGGTATGTCTGTACTGTACAAGGGTGTATGTAGGTACGTCTGTACTGTACAAGGGTGTATGTAGGTATGTCTGTACTGTACAAGGGTGTATGTAGGTATGTCTGTACTGTACAAGGGTGTATGTAGGTACGTCTGTACTGTACAAGGGTGTATGTAGGTATGTCTGTACTGTACAAGGGTGTATGTAGGTATGTCTGTACTGTACAAGGGTGTATGTAGGTGCATCTGTATTGTACAAGGGTGTATGCACCTATGTGATTAGTGCATCGGTGTGCAGAGTTGTGATCAGTGATCAGCCCAGTGCCAAAGAACAAAAACCCTGTTTCTTTAAATGACTACCGCAGAGAAAAAAAAAAATCCAACCCAACATTTTTTTTTTTAAGTATCTAGTGGGTACAAGTGTACCCTTAGATGGCTTTCCAACCATTGTTGATGACACTTTGTGAAGACTTACAGAAATGCTGTAGAATATTACAGAAACCACTTTGTGAAGACTTAGAGAAATGCTGTAGAATATTACAGAAACCACCTTGTGAAGACTTACAGAAATGCTGTAGAATATTACAGAAACCACTTTGTGAAGACTTAGAGAAATGCTGTAGAATATTACAGAAACCACTTTGTGAAGACTTAGAGAAATGCTGTAGAATATTACACAAACCACTTTGTGAAGACTTAGAGAAATGCTGTAGAATATTACAGAAACCACCTTGTGAAAACTTACAGAAATGCTGTAGAATATTACAGAAACCACTTTGTGAAAACTTACAGAAATGCTGTAGAATATTACAGAAACCACTTTGTGAAGACTTACAGAAATGCTGTAGAATATTACAGAAACCACTTTGTGAAAACTTAGAGAAATGCTGTAGAATGTTACACAAACCACTTTGTGAAGACTTACAGAAATGCTGTAGAATATTACAGAAACCACTTTGTGAAAACTTAGAGAAATGCTGTAGAATGTTACACAAACCACTTTGTGAAGACTTAGAGAAATGCTGTAGAATGTTACACAAACCACTTTGTGAAGACTTACAGAGATGCTGTAGAATATTACAGAAACCACCTTGTGAAGACTTACAGAAATGCTGTAGAATATTACACAAACCACTTTGTGAAGACTTAGAGAAATGCTGTAGAATATTACAGAAACCACCTTGTGAAGACTTACAGAAATGCTGTAGAATATTACACAAACCACTTTGTGAAGACTTAGAGAAATGCTGTAGAATATTACACAAACCACTTTGTGAAAACTTACAGAAATGCTGTAGAATGTTACACAAACCACTTTGTGAAGACTTACAGAAATGCTGTAGAATATTACAGAAACCACTTTGTGAAGACTTACAGAAATGCTGTAGAATATTACAGAAACCACTTTGTGAAAACTTACAGAGATGCTGTAGAATATTACAGAAACCACTTTGTGAAAACTTACAGAAATGCTGTAGAATATTACACAAACCACTTTGTGAAAACTTACAGAAATGCTATAGAATAGAAGACTTAGAGAAATGCTGTAGAATATTACAGAAACCACTTTGTGAAGACTTAGAGAAATGCTGTAGAATATTACACAAACCACTTTGTGAAGACTTACAGAGATGCTGTAGAATATTACAGAAACCACTTTGTGAAGACTTAGAGAAATGCTGTAGAATATTACAGAAACCACTTTGTGAAGACTTAGAGAAATGCTGTAGAATATTACACAAACCACTTTGTGAAGACTTAGAGAAATGCTGTAGAATATTACACAAACCACTTTGTGAAAAGCCGGAACTGCCCAAACAGTACTGAAACCATTTTGTGAAAGTCCGCTCGATTTCCGTCACCGGCAAAGTAACTTCGGCAAGACCAATGCACATGTGGGCAAGCACCGCCTTTAAGACCAATGCACATGTGGGCAAGCACCGCCTTTTTGAACGCGGACTGCTTCTGGCTGCCAGGCGACAGTTGTTTATTTGCTGAGATGTTCCTGAAAATAATACCCAGTCCCTGATTCTAATGCGTGTTGTTCTTGAAAAGCAAATTTGGTAGCTAGCGGGACAAAGGGGAGGTTACCTACTTCCGGGAGGTTATCGGCCGTTTTACTTTCGTTTTCTCCACATAGGCGGATAGTAGTTTGCACAGGACAGGAATGTCAGACCCCTGCCAGAGTCTGCACTAGTTGGGTCACGGTATGTTATTTAAACGTAATTTTAGATAGAAAATTTCCTTTTGGGGGTAGGCATGCCTGCTAACAACATTATATTTTTGAAGTGAATAAAACGTCCCAAAACAGCAAGTGGTGTTCAGTCATTACAGGTCACCCAGCCCTCGTCCCCCCAGGGCCAGCTACAGCGCCAGCACCCGGAGTGAGTCCACTTCCCCCTCACCACCACGCAGCTTCTACGCAGAGCAGACCGGACCCCTGACAAAAGGACAGAAGAAACGGCTGAAGGAGAAACGACGGGCACAGGAACGTCGAGCTGCTAAAGGTCCGTTTTGTTTTTATTGTTTATTTTTATTATTTGATGATTGGCATCTTCTTCTTCTTCTTCTTCTGCGTTCACTCATATGCACACGAGTGGGCTTTTACGTGTATGACCGTTTTTACCCCGCCATGTAGGCAGCCATACTCCGTTTTCGGGGATGATGATTGGCATCGAAATGGTCAGCAGATTCTTGATGCCAACTGTTGAGATTTTGCCGTGTTTTGTTACACTTTATTGCAGTTTGTTCTGATAATACGCCAACATCAAAATTGTTCCGAGTTCTTCTTCTTCTTCTTCTGCGTTCACTCGTATGCACACGAGTGGGCTTTTACGTGTATGACCGTTTTTACCCCGCCATGTAGGCAGCCATACTCCGTTTTCGGGGGCGTGCATGCTGGGTATGTTCTTGTTTCCATAACCCACCGAACGCTGACATGGATTACAGGATCTTTAACGTGCGTATTTGATGTTCTGCTTGCATATACACACGAAGGGGGTTCAGGGACTAGCAGGTCTGCACATATGTTGACCTGGGAGATCGTAAAAATCTCCACCCTTTACCCACCAGGCGCCGTCACCATGATTCGAACCCAGGACCCTCAGATTGACAGTCCAACGCTTTAACCACTCGGCTATTGCGCCCGTCGTTCCGAGTTCATTTTCGGACAGATAGCCTGGTTGGATTAGATAGCATGGTCACATGATTTCCTCTTGTAACATTACCCAGATGACCAATCAGTCACAAGGCCAGGGCAGTCACCACTCACCTTGGTCTCACTTGATGATGCTAGCTAATGGTGTGCATGTTTACATTGAAACAGCGTTGAGTGGACTGATTACAACAGTTACACCATGTTGCTGGTAGATCCAACTATTGCACATAGTGTAAATAAACGTAATCCTTCATGTTTTTTTAACCATGTTCACAACCATTGCTTGTGGCTGTCAGACGACTTGTATGTGTGTTGAGATGTTGATGAAAATAATACCCTGACCCAGATTCTAATGTGTGTTGTTCCTGAAAAGCTAATTTGGGGATAGGCATGCCTGGTATAATAAAATCAGGCTTAGTCAGGGGTTTATTGTAATGAAGGTGATATTGTATCACATCATAACACAAACATTCACCACTCCTGTTGCAGAGGCCGAAGCGAAGAGGAAGGAGGAGGAGAGAGAGAAGGGGGCGACAGCGTCTTCGACAAGCAAGGTAGAGACAGACAGTGGGGGGGGCCCTGCAGAGGAAGGGCAGGCCGGCAGTGCCGAGGGGCCTGACAAGGGTTGGGGTTCGGCCACTCCGCCCTGTGGGGAAGAGCCGTGTGACCCGGCGCCCTCTTCAGGGGCGGTCAGTCCCTTTGTCACTGCATCAGCACCGCTTGTGATGTGTTGGAAATGTCGTCATGATGTGTCGTTTGTCACTGCATCAGCACTGCTTGTGATGTGTTGGAAATGTCGTCATGATGTGTCGTTTGTCACTGCATCAGCACTGCTTGTGATGTGTTGGAAATGTCGTCATGATGTGTCGTTTGTCACTGCATCAGCACTGCTTGTGATGTGTTGGAAATGTCGTCATGATGTGTCGTTTGTCACTGCATCAGCACTGCTTGTGATGTGTTGGAAATGTCGTCATGATGTGTCGTTTGTCACTGCATCAGCACTGCGTGTGATGTGTTGGAAATGATGTCATCATTTGTCACTGCATCAGCACTGCTTGTGATGTGTTGGAAATGTCGTCATGATGTGTCGTTTGTCACCGCATCAGCACTGCTTGTGATGTGTTGGAAATGTCGTCATGATGTGTCGTTTGTCACCGCATCAGCACTGCTTGTGATGTGTTGGAAATGTCATCATGATGTGTCGTGTGTCACTGCATCAGCACTGCGTGTGATGTGTTGGAAATGTCGTCATGATGTGTCACTGCATCAGCACTGTGTGTGATGTGTTGGAAATGTCGTCATGATGTGTCGTTTGTCACCGCATCAGCACTGCGTGTGATGTGTTGGAAATGTCGTCATGATGTGTCGTTTGTCACTGCATCAGCACTGCTTGTGATGTGTTGGAAATGTCGTCATCATGTGTCGTGTGTCACTGCATCAGCACTGCGTGTGATGTGTTGGAAATGTCATCATCATGTGTCACTGCATCAGCACTGCTTGTGATGTGTTGGAAATGTCGTCATGATGTGTCGTTTGTCACCGCATCAGCACTGCGTGTGATGTGTTGGAAATGTCGTCATGATGTGTCACCGCATCAGCACTGCGTGTGATGTGTTGGAAATGTCGTCATGATGTGTCGTTTGTCACTGCATCAGCACTGCGTGTGATGTGTTGGAAATGTCGTCATGATGTGTCGTGTGTCACCGCATCAGCACTGCTTGTGATGTGTTGGAAATGTTGTCATGATGACACTTAGAGTGATGATGTTAACATTCCACGTCCACATCATATCATATATCATATTATATCATAATATCATATCATACTACTACTAAAACTAATAATGATAAGAAGAAAAAGAAGATATAAGAATTGTTTCCATTTTCCATAACCCCCATCATTCTTTCTTCTCACTGCTTATTCCCCTTTGCAATGAACAGTTTGAAAGTAAATATAAATATAGATAAACATATAAAAGGTAAACATGTCTTTCAAAACTTTTTATACTTTATGACAAATCTTTAAGTTTTGCTTACTCATGTATGTGTTTTTTTTTTTTTATTGTGTGTTATTTCAACCAATGAAAATTTATATGTTGATTTTAAATGATGAAATATTGCTTACTCTGTTTTTTTTCTCCTAAATTTGATTCAACCATTGAGAATCATTTCTTTAGAGATTGTATTTCATTTATCAAAGAAACAAAAAAGATATCTCTGTTGAGGAAAAAAGTAGTTGTATTTAATGTTTCATCTGACCTTGAAGAAGTTGTGAAATAACGACGGCCATGTTTTGTCCTGTCACTGTCAGCCGAAAGAGGAGCAGCCCAAGCGTGAGAAGAAGTCGGCCAAACAGCTGCGACAGGAGGAGTGGCAAAGAGAACAGGTAAGGAGAAAACATGGTCTGGTGTTCGAATCCCCCAAGTGTGCGTAAACACTGGGTTTCTCTTGAGGTTGAATCCCCCAGGTGTGCGTTGTAAACACTGGGTTTCTCTTGAGGTTGAATCCCCCAGGTGTGCGTTGTAAACACTGGGTTTCTCTTGAGGTTGAATCCCCCCAGGTGTGCGTTGTAAACACTGGGTTTCTCTTGAGGTTGAATCCCCCCAGGTGTGCGTTGTAAACGCTGGGTTTATCTTGAGGTTGAATTCCCCAAGCGTTGTAAACGCTGGGTTTTCCATATGCTGCCCCCCCCCCTCCCCTCCGCACCCCCACCCTCACCTCCACCCCCACCCCTCCATCCCCCGTGTGTGTTTTTTTTATGATTTTTTTTTTAATTCATTTCCAGTGCTGACATAAGACAGTAGGAGGGTCAGCATGGTGATGCCGCAGGAGCACTGTCAATGTTCCGGACAGTTACAACAAGTACAGTCCCTGCTGGTAGCAGTACACTGTTACACACACACACAAGATCAAATCAAGCATAAGTACATCATTTCTTTTGGAGGACTTGGTACAAGGAATTTCAGGGGTTGTGTCCAGCAAGGGTTTGGCAGGGACACCATTTCCTACGGAATTTAGATTGTTGACAGTTAATATTTTTGTTTTCAGTCCATGAAATGTTTGTATCTTTGTTTTCAGTCGATGTAATGTTTAAAGTTTTTCTGCTTTATACTCACTGTATGTTTGGCTGTTTTGTTTAATTTTCATTGATAAAAACAAAACAGTGTGTGCCCCATGAAAAGAGATGCCATTTTGATGGTGTTGAGTGTGGTGGTGAACTGAGTTCCTTGGTCTCCCAGCTGTTGTCGGGTCATTGTGGTGTAGCGTGTAGGGATTTGTCTGAACGTGGTGACGCCTCCGATGGGCGCAATAGCCGAGTGGTTAAAGCGTTGGACTGTCAATCTGAGGGTCCCGGGTTCGAATCACGGTGACGGCGCCTGGTGGGTAAAGGGTGGAGATTTTTACGATCTCCCAGGTCAACATATGTGTAGGCCTGCTAGTGCCTGAACCCCCTTCGTGTGTATATGCAAGCAGAAGATCAAATACACACGTTAAAGATCCTGTAACCCATGTCAGCGTTCGGTGGGTTATGGAAACGAGAACATACCCAGCATGCACACCCCCGAAAACGGAGTATGGCTGCCTACATGGCGGGGTAAAAACGGTCATACACGTAAAAGCCCACTCGTGTGCATACGAGTGAACGCAGAAGAAGAAGTAGTGACGCCTCCTTGAGAATGTGAAACAGAAGATAAACACTATATTTCTCCTCTTCTTCTTATTCTTCTTCTTCGTTCGTGGGCTGCAACTCCCATGTTCACTCGTATGTATGCGAGTGGGGTTTTATGTGTATGACTGTTTTTACCCCATACACTTTGGATGGGTGTGCATGCTGGGTATGTTCTTGTTTCCAACATGGATTACAGGATCTTCAACGTGTGTTTTTGATCTCCTGGGCACGTATACACACAAAGGGGGTTCAGGCACTAGCAGGTCTGCACATATGTTGGCCTGGGAGATTGGAAAAAATCTCCACCCTTTACCCACCAGGCGCCGTTACCGAGATTTGAACTCAGGGCCTTCAGATTGAGAGTCGAACGCTTTGACCACTGGGCAGTTGCGCCCAAGAAAGAGAAGCTAGATAGCTGACTTCAAGCCGTGGTGCGATGCGACAGGAGAAGAAGAAGATTGGAGAGGAGCTTCAGGAGCGCATGCAGAAGGAGAGAGAGAAGAAGGCACGGAAGGAGGCAGCGCGGAAGGAGAAGGAGCAGCGAGAAGCGGAAGAGCGGAGGAAGCAGGAGGAGGAGGAGATTGAGGTGGAGGCACGGCGACTGAGAGAGGAGAAACGGGTAAGGCTGTTGGTTGGGTGTGTGTGTGAGTGGTTCCAGTTTGAATGCTCTGTATCTCTGGCTATCTCCATCCCTCTGTCTCTCTGTCTCTCTCTCTCTCTGTGTTTCCCTCTCTGTATCTCTGGCTATCTCCATCCCTCTGTCTCTCTGTCTCTGTCTCTCTCTCTCTCTGTGTTTCCCTCTCTGTATCTCTGGCTATCTCCATCCCTCTGTCTCTCTGTCTCTGTCTCTCTCTCTCTCTCTCTCTCTCTCTCTGTGTGTGTGTTTCCCTCTCTGTATCTCTGGCTATCTCCATCCCTCTGTCTCTCTGTCTCTCTCTCTCTCTGTGTTTCCCTCTCTGTATCTCTGGCTATCTCCATCCCTCTGTCTCTCTGTCTCTCTCTCTCTCTCTGTTTCCCTCTCTGTATCTCTGGCTATCTCCATCCCTCTGTCTCTCTGTCTCTCTCTCTCTGTTTCCCTCTCTGTATCTCTGGCTATCTCCATCCCTCTTTCTGTCTCTCTCTCTCTGTTTCCCTCTCTGTATCTCTGGCTATCTCCATCCCTCTGTCTCTCTGTCTCTCTCTTTCTGTGTTTCCCTCTCTGTATCTCTGGCTATCTCCATCCCTCTTTCTGTCTCTCTCTCTCTGTTTCCCTCTCTGTATCTCTGGCTATCTCCATCCCTCTGTCTCTCTCTCTCTCTCTCTCTGTGTTTCCCTCTCTGTATCTCTGGCTATCTCCATCCCTCTGTCTCTCTGTCTCTCTCTCTGTTTCCCTCTCTCTATCTCTGGCTATCTCCATCCCTCTGTCTCTCTGTCTCTCTCTTTCTGTGTTTCCCTCTCTGTATCTCTGGCTATCTCCATCCCTCTTTCTGTCTCTCTCTCTCTGTTTCCCTCTCTGTATCTCTGGCTATCTCCATCCCTCTGTCTCTCTCTCTCTCTCTGTGTTTCCCTCTCTCTGTCTCTGGCTATCTCCATCCCTCTGTCTCTCTGTCTTGTCTCTCTCTGTGTTTCCCTCTCTCTTTCTCTTTCTCTGCTTTAATGTTTTTACCTGTTCGCCTGTAAATTGGATGTTATTACCTGTAACATCTGCATCAGCAAATTAATCACTTTTGTATATGTACAATGTTAAAGTTGTGTTTCTCTGTTCTCTTTATGTCCGCTATATGTTTCTCACTTCGGTCATGTCTCTGTATGTGCATAAGTATATGTATATGTGTGTTTGTGTGTGTGTGTTGGGTGGAGAGAGTGTGTGCATGTGTATGGATATGAATGTATGAATGCGTTTGTTTTATTACTTTTTACGATGTTAATGATGATGATGGTGATCATTCTTCGTTGTAGTAGCAGTAGATGTAGCAGTGTTAACAAAATTATTATTGTTGTGTCGTTATTGTTAATGTTGTTATTGTTATTGTTGTCACAAGGACAGATTGAAAGACTAGGCGATGCCTAAAATCTTTTCTTTTTTTTTTTTTTTTTTTTTTGCTGCCCCGTCATCTGCACCGTTTCAGTGGCATTACTCTCACGCCGCTCATTTAGATTCCCCCATACACGGCCACACCCGGGTTTGTCCGTCGTAGTTCCAGCGTCAGCAGTCCACAGGGAACCATCGAAGTTAGGTCGCCAGGAGGCCACACACCAGAGGAGACCCTGCACTGCTGCTGAGTCACTTCGGTGGTGTTCAGTGGTGCCTGTTCTGTTTTAACGTACTTAGGACACCACCTACTAAGCCCCCTACTAACGACAATAATGGCTTAGTCGCGGAGCCAGACTGAGTGAGCGTCCCCCCCCAGAGTGGAGACCGCCACCACATCCCTCAAACAACAGCCCTCCATGAATCTGCCGACACTGACGACATTGACATGCCTAAAATCTTTATCCTTGAGTAATAAAGTTTTTGAATTTTGAATCTTGAATCTTGACATCACAGGAAGCCATGGCTGTTTGCAGAAAGTTCATCATCACCATGGCTCTGAAAAGAAAACTCTGCAAGTTCTGTAGTAGTCTGTAATTATTTGTATATTTGAACATAGAAGCTGGCTTTTATGTATACAACCATGTAGGCAGCTGTATTCCGTTTACAGGTATGCCCATGTTTCTGTAAGACCTGTTGTTATCTTTCATTGCTGGCTCTCCAGTTGCGGGAGGAGGAGGAGGCGCGCAGACGGCAGGAGGAGGAGGACAGGAAGGAGTTTGAGCGGCTCATGTCCGACTTTGACAAGGACCTGTACCTGGACGAGTCCGGGGACTTCATCACCAAGGACACGGCCAGCATTGGGGGCCTGAAGAAACCAGAGCCTTACCTGGACGGTGCCCCCCCTCCTGAGGAAGAGGAGCTCAGGTGAGACAGTTTATTAACTTTTTTTTGTTGTTGTCATCTTGAACTTACCTGGAGAGTTCTCTCCTGTCTGAGGAAGAGGAGCTCAGGTGAGACAGTTTATTAACTTTTTTATTTTTATTTTTTCTTCATGTTCTACTTTGTGGGCTGCAACTCCCATGCACTCTGGCATACACACGTGGATTACGGGATCTTTTGATGTGTGTATTTGATCGGGATCTGTTGATGTGTGTATTTGATCGGGATCTGTTGATGTGTGTATTTGATCGGGATCTTTTGATGTGTGTATTTGATCCTCTGTGTGCGTATAACGACAAAAGGGGGCTCAGGAACTACCTGGTCTGCACCTAGGTTGACCTGGGAGATCAGAAAAATCATCACTTTTACCCACTGTGTGTTGACTGGGATTCGAACCTCAGATTGAAAGTCAAGTGTGAAAACCACTTGTCTGTTGTGCCCATGTTTTTTTGTGTTTTTTTTTTGCTTTTTTTCAAAGTTTTTAAATTCATTTTTGTAATGAATAATATGTTGCAAATAGGTTCAGGTTAAAAGGTCCTGTGACCTTTTACAGCTATCCGGGCAGTGAATTCATATCCACTGTCTCTGGGACTTGACGCAGAAAGGCAGAGGTCCAATCCTAAGGGCAGTGAATTCATATCCACTGTGTCTGGGACTTGGCGCAGAAAGGCAGAGGTCCAATCCTAAGGGCAGTGAATTCATATCCACTGTGTCTGGGACTTGGCGCAGAAAGGCAGAGGTCCAATCCTAAGGGCAGTGAATTCATATCCACTGTGTCTGGGACTTGGCGCAGAAAGGCAGAGGTCCAATCCTAAGGGCAGTGAATTCATATCCACTGTGTCTGGGACTTGGTGCAGAAAGGCAGAGGTCCAATCCTAAGGGCAGTGAATTCATATCCACTGTGTCTGGGACTTGGCGCAGAAAGGCAGAGGTCCAATCCTAAGGGCAGTGAATTCATATCCACTGTGTCTGGGACTTGGTGCAGAAAGGCAGAGGTCCAATCCTAAGGGCAGTGAATTCATATCCACTGTGTCTGGGACTTGGTGCAGAAAGGCACTGTGTCTGGGACTTGGTGCAGAAAGGCACTGTGTCTGGGACTTGGCGCAGAAAGGCAGAGGTCCAGTCCTTTCCTTTTGTCACTTCATTCCGTTGAAGATTTCATTTAATTTGCAATGTTTTGTTATCGCAATCAGGGAAATTTGATGTTGAAATCTTGAGGCCTACAGCATGAGGGGGGAGGGGGGGGTGTGGTGGTGAAGTGGGTGGATGGTTATGCTGGATATTGGTCAGTTTTTGTCTGTCTGGTAATCCCCCCTGTGATTGTTTTCATTGGTGTCGCCAGGCAACGGATGCCGCCAGATAGCAGAAGTTACGGAGGTCCCGGCCAAGGCGCGCCCAGCTACAGAGGTCGTGGCAACGGGCGAAACCCATATGGAGGTCAAGGTCGCGGGGGGTTCCAGCCCCCTCCCCCCTTCCCCCATCATCCCCATGCCGACCAGAATGGCCGCGGCCGAGATGAGGGCCTGTTCCCCACACCCACAGGATCGGACGAGAGGCGAGGGGGTCAAGGGCGTGGGAGAGGTCAGAGGGGTCGGGGTCAAGGTGACTCCAGGCAGGAGAGGTACAGCGGAGGACGCCCCAGAGAGAACGGGGAGGTGTTTGGAGATCACCCAGCCCGCCCCAACAACAGTCACCCCCAGGGCCACAGTCGAGACTCCTCCCCACACGTCTCGCAGACCCCACCGTCCCACAACGCCTCACGGTCTGACAGTTCGGGGTCAGGGCGGGGGGGAAGGGCAGACAACTCCAGGTCACAAGGATACAACCACCACCCCCATCACCCTGACCCACACCGCGGCCAGCCGTTATTCCAAGGACATCCCGGTGGCAGCTCAGGGCCGAGATCCCACGGCGACAACTTCCCGCCCCCCTTTCACCACCAGCAGCAGCAGCGCCCCAGAAATCCACATCCAGGCATGTTCTCAGCCCCGCCTGGCTTCAACGGTCCGTCAGCGCCTTTCTTTCACACGGCGCCACCCCGCGGTCCTGCAGGCTATCAGACCAACCTGGCCGGCTTCGGTCCTTCCTTCCAGCCTCCGCCCATGGCTCCTCGGACGCGCTTCGCCCCACCTCCCTTTGGCTCCCGTCCGCCGCCGCCTTTCAACGACGCAAGGAACCAGCCAAGGCCGCAGCCGCGATTCTCATCACAGCCCAGACCGTCGGTTCCTTTCAACATGGGTGGTCCCGCTGTGGGGGAACATCGACCCTACAACCCCCGCCCCAATGTCCGTATCCCTCCCTTCGAAGGAAATCGACAGCGGCCTCCGAGCGAGCGTGGTGCAAGCCATCCGCCGGGGTTCGAACCCAAACGTGTGCCTCGGGATAACTCTTCCTTCCAGCGTTCGTCTTCAGGTGGAGACCGGCAGCCACCTTGGGCTGGTGTCGGGGTTGGGGATGCGTATGGCCTTGACGATATTGACGATTGATGAAGGGGTGGGTGGGTGGGTTTTGTGGGGGGGGAGGGCAGCCTTGATGGTGTTGCTTCATGGTTATGGTGCATGGTTTTTTTTTGGGGGGGGGGCAGGTTAACGTACGTGTGATGATGTTCCATGGTTATGGTGCATGTTCTTTTGTGGTGGGAGGAGGGGTTGTTGTTTTTTTAATTACGTGAGGAAATTAGGAAAGTCTTATGTAATCGCCTAGGTTTGATTGTGTGTGTGTGTATGTGTTGAAGAGGAATTCCATCAGAGGCTCTTTCACTCTCCCTGGTGATGGTTAACATTCAGAGGAAGTGCTCATTTTGCACATTTCAATGTTCTAGTTTCATTTTCAGAAGAAAAAGATTGTCAGCCTAGCAAAGAAAAAGATTGTCAGCCAGCAAAGAAGAAGATTGTCAGCCAGCAAAGAAGAAGAATAGAGAAGTGAAGGGGCAGGAAAGTAGCGGCAGTGTGTTGGGAGTTGGGGGAAATAGGAGGAATTGAGGCTGGAGTTAGAGGAATGTTGGAAGTATAAATTTACTTCAAGAAAATCTCTTAACCTATTCACTCCTGGGCAGTTTACAGCCTAGGCAGGCTTCGATGACATGTTGATGCGGAAAACAGGCAGAAAATTGACTGTTTTTCCTCCAGATTACGTGTAGACACATCCAGAAACACTGTAGAAGTTAGGTCCCTTGTAGACACATCCGGAAACACTGTAGTTAGGTCCCTTGTAGACACAGTCAGAAACACTGTAGAAGTTAGGTCCCTTGTAGACAGTCAGAAACACTGTAGAAGTTAGGTCCCTTGTAGACACATCCGGAAACACTGTAGAAGTTAGTTCCCTTGTAGACACAGTCAGAAACACTGTAGAAGTTAGTTCCCTTGTAGACACAGTCAGAAACACTGTAGAAGTTAGGTCCCTTGTAGACACAGTCAGAAACACTGTAGAAGTTAGGTCCCTTGTAGACACAGTCAGAAACACTGTAGAAGTTAGGTCCCTTGTAGACACAGTCAGAAACACTGTAGAAGTTAGGTCCCTTGTAGACACAGTCAGAAACACTGTAGAAGTTAGGTCCCTTGTAGACAGTCCGAAACACTGTAGAAGTTAGTTCCCTTGTAGACACAGTCCGAAACACTGTAGAAGTTAGGTCCCTTGTAGACACAGTCAGAAACACTGTAGAAGTTAGTTCCCTTGTAGACACAGTCCGAAACACTGTAGAAGTTAGTTCCCTTGTTGACACAGTCAGAAACACTGTAGAAGTTAGTTCCCTTGTAGACACAGTCAGAAACACTGTAGAAGTTAGTTCCCTTGTAGACACAGTCAGAAACACTGTAGAAGTTAGGTCCCTTGTAGACACAGTCCGAAACACTGTAGAAGTTAGGTCCCTTGTAGACACAGTCAGAAACACTGTAGAAGTTAGGTCCCTTGTAGACACAGTCAGAAACACTGTAGAAGTTAGGTCCCTTGTAGACACAGTCAGAAACACTGTAGAAGTTAGGTCCCTTGCTTAGTGGTTTACACATACACAGAAACATGAGAACCATTTCAATAAGACAAAATTTGATGAGTTAATCGTTAATGGACATGATAAAAAAAAGGGGGGGTGGGGGGAGTTATCCGTTTAACAAGCAAAACAAGTGATTAAGAGTGATTTTAATCAAAAGCTTCGCCATTCCCGGTGATTAAAAATGAAACTCTTTCATGCAAGTTGGATGTGTGTGAGTGTGTGTGTCCATGGTAAACGTTAAAGCTGGTCTCTTCTTGGCAAGTGCAGATAGCACAGGAACCCAACTAGGTTGGTGTGCGTACGACCTTTCAAGTCACCCCCTTATGATGATGTGGTAACCAGGGTGGGAGGTCGATGGTCAAGGTCTTTGGCGAAAAATGTAAAGGTCATTACAGTTCATGTCTTGCGTCCATTTTTCATCTAAATGTGGTCTGGTGCCTGGACATGACCGTGTGATCTTTGTTGAAATGCAAGGTCAGATGTTAAAGGTCAAGGTCATGACACGGCATTCTATTATCATAGGAAAAATATTGTGTGTACTAAAGAGTTGAGGACTTGTTCTTTTCTATTCCCTAATTTTGTGTGCTTGATTCAGTGGTTGTCTTAGAGACCTTGCCTTTCATGTAGAAATGGGTTTGGGGTTTTTGTTGTTTTTAAAAATGATGGTGATGCTTTTGTATGGATGCGCTGCACGTGGACATGCATGCTCTGTATTTTGGGTACACGTGTACTTCTTGTCAACCAGTATCTGGTTTTGGGTGTGACTGTGTTTTTGCTTGAACCAGTGCAGTGTATATGGGTGCTAATGAGATTCATGCGACCTGGGTCAGTGGGTACTTTTTTTTTGTAAATATACCCTCAGTTCTGGAAGCGCTGTGGCATAGTCGGTTAGTCGTTGGCCTTGTGGCCCAGTGTTGACCAGGGATCAGGGTTCCAGGCCCCGTTTCGGCATGGTGTTGTGTCCTTGGGAAAGGCACTGTACTCCGATTGTCCTCACTCCACCCAGGTGTGAACGGGTACCTGACTTCAATCGGGGAAGGAGAGGACTGGGCCCCGCCTTCCCGTGCTGAGCTCTGGATGCAGGGGGTGTGAATTCACTTCCCCTTGTAGGACCTTTGACCATTGCCAGTGTGTGTGTGAAAGTGCCATAACTGAAACGAAAACTGCTGCGGGATAGAACCAGCGTGTTGGGGGAGAGGGGTGTTGGGGGAGGTGGGGGCGGGAGGGGTGTATAACTGATACAGCGATATAACCAGCATGTTGGGGGGAGGTTGGGGGGGGGCGTGGGGGGAGGGGTATATAACTGATACAGCGACTGCTGCAGGATAGAACCAGCTTGTTGGGGGAGGAGGGGGGGGGGGATAACTGATACATGGCTGGCCCTTTCACCAGTATCTTTGTCGTTTTCAGAAAGTTTTTTCGTTGTTTTGGGTTGTTTTTTTTTAATTGATAATTCGACAGTCTTACAATGTTGCATGATCTCTCTCTGTTGTTATTGCACCCAGGGTATGTAAGGCGCCTGAAATGTTTGGTTTGATTTTCCTGTCGTGTATGATTTTGTGTATTACTACAATGTTGAGAATGATGTAGATGTTCATTTGTGTGTTGTTGTTTTTCACCTGTGACAAAGAACGGATGGAATGGTCGACGTCAGTGGCGTGTGGCAGGTTTCTCAGCATGATTGCTGTCAGTGTGATGTGTAGAGTCATTTTCTTTTCAAATTTTTTGGGTTGCTTTTTTATTTTTTTTTTTATAGGTTCCACAGGATCAGTGCTTACTGTTTTTCAGCCCTGATATGGATCTTTGTCGTTGAAAGGTCTGTAACTTGTGCAAGCAACAGTAATCAAACATCATGTGTGCTGGGTGGAGAGATGTTCTTTTCTAAGCGGTTGTGTGTGAGGGGGCGGTGGTGGTGGGAGGGGTGGGGGGTGGGGGTTGCATGTTTTGATTTGTGCGTGAGTGTGACTGCGTACACAGCCCTTTGTTTTTTTGTTGTGTGAGGTCCTCCTTTCTTTGTCTTTCTGTTCGTGGATGTCAAGATCACGTCTATGCATTCCTTCCTTTCTTTTTTTGCCTTGCTTTTCAGTCTCCTCTATACTCAGCCATGTTCGGTGGTATGTGTGTTGGTACTTCAGAGGAATGATAGGAAAAATGAAAACTTATGCAAGTGGACTGTTTTGAGGTGGTTTTAGAAATGAAGGCTGTTGACTTTAGTGTGCCTGAGAGAATTTCTTCTCTTTCGGTTGTTTTTCTTTTTTTTTATCAAATATAAAATTGGGTTTGTTTTTTTTTTGTTTTTTTGTGTATTATCATCTCTCTCTCTCTCTCTCTCTCTCTCTCTCTCACACACACACACACACACACACACACACACACACACACACACAAAATTTTTGGTTTATATTTTTAGATAAATAGAATATAGATAGATTTCAGATAAATAGGTAGATCCTATATAGATCCCAGATAGATAGATATTATCTTAGACAAGTCTGATTTAGGAAAAGAAATACACAAACCAATCTAAGTCTGAAGGGCTAACCAGAAAGTGTAAAGTATCGCACATTGAAAGTGTAAAGTATCGCACATTTAAGTGTTATCGCACATTTAAAGCATCGAATATCGCACATTTACTTTACATTGGAGTGAGTGGGCTGTTGTGTGTACTACAACCATGTGTAGTACAGAAATGAAGGCAGCCATACTTTGTTTTCCTGGGCCAGGTTGCATGAAGTGATCTTTGTAGCGCTATGTTTGCTTAGAGTTAAGACTGCCCCAGGTATATGGAACTTACTATGGAGTTAAGACCTGAACACTGAACGATACGCAAACTTAGCGCTGCCAAGTTCACTGATGCAGCCCCCCACGCCACCCCCCCTCCGCACTTCCGGACAGGTGTGGTTTTGTTAGGAAGACGTTAGGATTTCATTTCTTTCCTTTCTTTTCTGGTTTTTTTTTTTAAGTGGGCAACAGGGGAAGTTGTGTTTGCAGTTTGATCACCTTTGAGATTTCTTGATTGTGCAGTGCAGTCATTTTTTTTTAATCTTTTTTTGTTTGTTTTTTGATAACCATAGTGATGTGAACCATTCATAAGCACTGCAGTAAGTTTTATGATTTTCATAATCATGATAATGGGAATCATTCACAAGTGGTGCAGTCAATTTGTTCTCATTTTCATAATCATGATAATGGGAATCATTCACAAGTGGTGCAGTCAATTTGTTCTCATTTTCATAATCATGAGTGTGAATTATTCATGACCAGTAGAGTGAATTTGTTCTCATTTTCGTTGTCATGATAATGTGAATTATCCACGAGCAGTGCAGTGAATTTATTATTTTTTTAATTTTCATGATAATGTGAATTATTCAGCGGTGCAGTGAATTTGTTAATATTTTCATCGTCATGATAATGTGGATTATTCATAGGCGGTGCAGTGAATTTGTTAATATTTTCATTGTCATTATAATGTGGATTATTCATAGGCAGTGCAGTGAATTTGTTAATATTTTCATTGTCATTATAATGTGGATTATTCATAGGCGGTGCAGTGAATTTGTTAATATTTTCATTGTCATTATAATGTGGATTATTCATAGGCGGTGCAGTGAATTTGTTAATATTTTCATTGTCATTATAATGTGGATTATTCATAGGCAGTGCAGTGAATTTGTTAATATTTTCATTGTCATTATAATGTGGATTCTCAATTTTTGTTTTCTTTTGTCACTCCCTGTTCTGTGTAAATTTTCATTTTTTATTTGTTTTCTGTTCCGTGTAAATTTTCATTTTTTATTTGTTTTCTGTTCTGAGTAAATTTTCATTTTTTATTTGTTTTCTGTTCCGTGTAAATTTTCATTTTTCATTTGTTTTCTGTGTAAATTTTCATTTTTCATTTGTTTTCTTCTTTTTCTCATAAATCTCTTTATTCTTCCTTGGGGTTTTGTAATCCTGATTTTTATTCGCATGTGAAGTGAGTCATATTCTCCATTCTTTGGGTTTTAAAAAGATACATATTTGAGCAAACAAGACATGAGCAATACATACATGGGATATTTTTTTAAAATGAACAAACATCAGCATGTGTATGTAGCTGTGATGGATTGTCAGATCATTTGCTGCTTGTGTGTTGCCCATGGAAACGTGTTTTGATAATTGTCTGTTATGAAGATATGACTGATGACGGATGTTGTTTTTCTTTCATTCCAAAGTGAAAACATTGAATTGTCAGTGGAAAGACGTGAGGAGGTGGCAACAGAGTGGTGGAAGAAGGGTTGGCAGTGTGGGGGGGGGGGGGGGGGTTGTAATAAACTGACCAAAATGTCAGCAAAATTAATTTGGATTGTTGTGAGAGGGGTGGGGGGGTAAGGCATGATTAGCTGCTCTTCTGAAATGGGAATCCGTTTTGGTCAGGCCTGGGCAAACTCTCATATGAAATGATGATGACGACGATGATGTTGATGATGATGTTAATGAAGACTGATGTTCACTCCTCTTTGACAGACGGGTGTGGTGTTCACAATGAAAGACAGACAGGTTGAATGATAGAGACAAACAGATTAGATAGATAGGTATAAATAGATAGACAGAGACAGACAGATTAGACAGATGGATGGGCAGATAAATAGACAGAGAGACAGACAGATCAGATGGATAGGTAGATAGACAAGAGATACAGATTAGATAGATAAACAGAGTGACAAACAGATAGATAAACTTAATAAACATGCATTCAAGTGCAACACAAACAAGTGCATGCTCACACAGACACACAAGCAAATATGCACACACACACACGCACACACTCACACACACACAGAGCAGAAGTTGAAGCCCATCGGTCAAGAAGATAGTATGCAGAATGGAGGAGGGGTGTTTCTAGACTTTGTGAGCCTGACTGGGGAATCCTTGAGAAGGACAGTGTGTTCACACTGCTGGGGCAGGACGGGAGAAAGGGGTTTGTCATTTCTCCAAGGAATTGTCGCTACTCTGAAATCAGCAATCAAGCGTTAGGATCTAGGAGGCTTACAGATGAAAAGTAAGTACAGGATCTATCAGGCTGGGGAACTCTCAGCGGATCCACTATTCTCAGTGGAAGAGCAGTTGATTTCAGAGGGAAAAGAATTTTTTCAAAGGGGGAGGGGGGGGGGGGGGGAACGGTACAGGTCAGAGAAGAAGGTGAATTATTGTTTTAGCTTTGAGGCGAGGCCCCAAAACCTTAAAAATCACTCATTTTGTTTTAGCTTTGAGGACAGGCCCCAAAACCTTAAAAATCACTCATTTTGTTTTAGCTTTGAGGACAGGCCCCGCCCCAAAACCTTAAAAATCACTCATTTTGTTTTAGCTTTCAGGACAGGCCCCGCCCCCAAAAACCTTAAAAATCACTCATTCTGTTTTAGCTTTCAGGACAGGCCCCGCCCCCAAAACCTTAAAAATCACTCATTCTGTTTTAGCTTTGAGGCGAGGCCCCAAAAACCTTAAAAATCACTCATTCTGTTTTAGCTTTCAGGACAGGCCCCGCCCCCAAAAACCTTAAAAATCACTCATTCTGTTTTAGCTTTCAGGACAGGCCCCGCCCCCAAAAACCTTAAAAATCACTCATTCTGTTTTAGCTTTGAGGACAGGCCCCGCCCCAAAAACCTTTTAAAAATCACTCATTTTGTTTTAGCTTTCAGGACAGGCCCCGCCCCCAAAACCTCTTAAAAATCACTCATTCTGTTTTAGCTTTCAGGACAGGCCCCGCCCCCAAAACCTCTTAAAAATCATTTTGTTTTAGCTTTCAGGACAGGCCCCGCCCCAAAAACCTCTTAAAAATCACTCATTTTGTTTTTGGCCAGGTGGGCTTTGCCACCTGGACCGCCCCATCGCCCTGCACCCCACCAGGGGCCCAAGGCAGCCCCTGGTCCCTGGCCGATTTTCAGAGGAAACTCTCCTGAACAGTTCCCAATCCTGTCTAGGAGGCCTACAGATGGAAAGTCAATCACAAAGACAGTGTGGTTTAGGACGTTAAAGCACATCCCTCATTTTCTTTCACAGTCACTCCAAAGAACTTTGGTTAAGATGCGATGTTAAACACTATAAACTTGAATTGTACTTATCCTGGCAATAAAAAAAATAAATAAATAAAATAAAAATTTAAAAATCCTAAAGGTGTTGTTTTTTTATGTGTTTATTTCTGCCAATGTCTGAAAGTAGAATGATGGCCAGTTAATTCAGTTGTGTTGACAGCATCTGCTTGGTGAATTTGCATGTGTGAAAATGGGAAATGAATAAAGCATGAAAAATCTCTGTTGGTTTGTACATTATTTCTGTGTGCCTGTTGTTGGAAAGGATAATTTAAGCCATATCACATGATACTGAACATGTGCTGTCACACAGTGCTAAACGTGTTGTAACACATTAATGAACATGTTATCACATAATACAAAACGTGTCTTTTACACAGTACTAAATGTGTTATAACACTATGCTAAACACGTTAATCACGATACTATCCATCAAATACAGTATATACACTGATCTCATTTACAGGGAACAAGTCTACCAAACCATAACCACTTTGCCTGCCATGAAAAACAACAAAAAACAGTACAAAGTGGTGTTTCAAGTCATGAACCAGTATATTCAGAACAATCGCCCAGAATGTGATAAAATGGTCTGAAGACAATATACCGCTCTAAAATCAATTGTGTGAATTTTCAGCCTTCCAGAGTTATTTCCCTTCTTTTGATGTCATCAGTGACGTCAGCGTGACCCTGAATTTTACAGGCATGGCAGTCACATGGTTGACATGGTCAGGCGGCATGTGGGAACCACTTAAAGATCTGCAGACTTCGGTCATGAAAAGAAAACTTTGTCGGTAGAGACACATAGCTGGGTCCAATGAATGGCCTTGCTAAAAAAAGTTCTCCAACTGCAAGGAATTTGTAGAGATTGTCAGCCGAGAGAGAGAAAAGGGAACTGGTATCATTGCGTTAGTAGCGAGGGGAAATATTTGCGGAGATCGAGGCTTTGACTCTGAAATGACTGGAGAAGATACGAAAGCACCGTGCTCCAGCCACGTGTCAGAGATTCTCATGGTCATCTTCTTCTTCTGCGTTCGTGGGCTTCAACTCCCACGTTCACTCGTATATACGCGAGTGGGCTTTTTACGTGTATGACCGTTTTTACCCCGCCATGTAGGCAGCCATACTCCGCTTTCGGGGGTGTGCATGCTGGGTATGTTCTTGTTTCCATAACCCACCGAACGCTGACATGGATTACAGGATCTTTAACGTGCGTATTTGATCTTATGCTTGCGTATACACACGAAGGGGGTTCAGGCACTAGCAGGTCTGCACATATGTTGACCTGGGAGATCGTAAAAATCTCCACCCTTTACCCACCAGGCGCCGTCACCGTGATTCGAACCCGGGACCCTTAGATCGAAAGTCCAACGCTTTAACCATTCGGCTATGGCGCCCGTCAAAATTTCTCATGGTCTTAACTTGTATGACTTTGACACAGCTGACAGACCTGGAGGAATCTGAACAGTCTTTCTGTGCGGCACCCTACTGACTTTTCTCAGAGACAAGGAGAACATAGTGTGCTTGCACAACAGATCAAGTAATGAAGTGAAAGGGTCTCATATTGAAGAATAGTTTCTTGCCAATAAACATAATAATAATAATGGATACTTATATAACACACTATCCAGAAATCTGCTCTTGGTGCTTAACATAAAACATCATATCTATGTTACATACACACACCAAAATGTGACTACACACACACGCGGCACACATACATTTTAACATACATGTGTATCTAACAGCTACCCTAACACATACGCACACATAAGTAGGCACAAACTTACATAAACATACAATGTGAATATATATATATATATAATATTCTCAGAGAGTGGAAACGGCTTGTTGAAAGCAGCTTAGATTAATAGTTTTCTTTCACATTCATGTGTAAATGCACACTTTTTCTGTTCAACGCAAGAATATTGAGACAACGCAAAGGTAACATCTCATCCTTTTGCAAGTCTTGCAAACCAGCATGTGCTTGCAGGCGCTGAGCGTGGTTCAAATCATTTTCTTTTGGTCACCCTGCGTCTATACAACTCACATCCAGTGTTCAATTTTCCATACAAAATCAACCAATATCTCAACATATACATAAGTAATAACTTATTTATCGACAGTGTGGGGGTGGGGGGGGGGGGTTGTAATAAACTGACCAAAATGTCAGCAAAATTTGGATTGTTGTGAGAGGGGTGGGGGGGTAAGGCATGATTAGCTGCTCTTCTGAAATGGGAATCCGTTTTGGTCAGGCCTGGGCAAACTCTCATATGAAATGATGATGACGACGATGATGATGATGATGATGTTAATGAAGACTGATGTTCACTCCTCTTTGACAGACGGGTGTGGTGTTCACAATGAAAGACAGACAGGTTGAATGATAGAGACAAACAGATTAGATAGATAGGTATAAATAGATAGACAGAGACAGACAGATTAGACAGATGGATGGGCAGATAAATAGACAGAGAGACAGACAGATCAGATGGATAGGTAGATAGACAAGAGATACAGATTAGATAGATAAACAGAGTGACAAACAGATAGATAAACTTAATAAACATGCATTCAAGTGCAACACAAACAAGTGCATGCTCACACAGACACACAAGCAAATATGCACACACACACACGCACACACTCACACACACACAGAGCAGAAGTTGAAGCCCATCGGTCAAGAAGATAGTATGCAGAATGGAGGAGGGGTGTTTCTAGACTTTGTGAGCCTGACTGGGGAATCCTTGAGAAGGACAGTGTGTTCACACTGCTGGGGCAGGACGGGAGAAAGGGGTTTGTCATTTCTCCAAGGAATTGTCGCTACTCTGAAATCAGCAATCAAGCGTTAGGATCTAGGAGGCTTACAGATGAAAAGTAAGTACAGGATCTATCAGGCTGGGGAACTCTCAGCGGATCCACTATTCTCAGTGGAAGAGCAGTTGATTTCAGAGGGAAAAGAATTTTTTCAAAGGGGGAGGGGGGGGGGGGGGAACGGTACAGGTCAGAGAAGAAGGTGAATTATTGTTTTAGCTTTGAGGTGAGGCCCCAAAACCTTAAAAATCACTCATTTTGTTTTAGCTTTGAGGACAGGCCCCAAAACCTTAAAAATCACTCATTTTGTTTTAGCTTTGAGGACAGGCCCCGCCCCAAAACCTTAAAAATCACTCATTTTGTTTTAGCTTTCAGGACAGGCCCCGCCCCCAAAAACCTTAAAAATCACTCATTCTGTTTTAGCTTTCAGGACAGGCCCCGCCCCCAAAACCTTAAAAATCACTCATTCTGTTTTAGCTTTGAGGCGAGGCCCCAAAAACCTTAAAAATCACTCATTCTGTTTTAGCTTTCAGGACAGGCCCCGCCCCCAAAAACCTTAAAAATCACTCATTCTGTTTTAGCTTTCAGGACAGGCCCCGCCCCCAAAAACCTTAAAAATCACTCATTCTGTTTTAGCTTTCAGGACAGGCCCCGCCCCAAAAA
Source organism: Babylonia areolata (assembly GCF_041734735.1). Lineage (NCBI taxonomy): Eukaryota > Metazoa > Mollusca > Gastropoda > Neogastropoda > Buccinidae > Babylonia > Babylonia areolata. The sequence continues at coordinate 741,465 of NC_134908.1, forward strand.
CCTTTTAAAAATCACTCATTTTGTTTTAGCTTTCAGGACAGGCCCCGCCCCCAAAACCTCTTAAAAATCACTCATTCTGTTTTAGCTTTCAGGACAGGCCCCGCCCCCAAAACCTCTTAAAAATCATTTTGTTTTAGCTTTCAGGACAGGCCCCGCCCCAAAAACCTCTTAAAAATCACTCATTTTGTTTTTGGCCAGGTGGGCTTTGCCACCTGGACCGCCCCATCGCCCTGCACCCCACCAGGGGCCCAAGGCAGCCCCTGGTCCCTGGCCGATTTTCAGAGGAAACTCTCCTGAACAGTTCCCAATCCTGTCTAGGAGGCCTACAGATGGAAAGTCAGTCACAGTGTGGTTTAGGACGTTAAAGCACATCCCTCATTTTCTTTCACAGTCACTCCAAAGAACTTTGGTTAAGATGCGATGTTAAACACTATAAACTTGAATTGTACTTATCCTGGCAATAAAAAAAATAAATAAATAAAATAAAAATTTAAAAATCCTAAAGGTGTTGTTTTTTTATGTGTTTATTTCTGCCAATGTCTGAAAGTAGAATGATGGCCAGTTAATTCAGTTGTGTTGACAGCATCTGCTTGGTGAATTTGCATGTGTGAAAATGGGAAATGAATAAAGCATGAAAAATCTCTGTTGGTTTGTACATTATTTCTGTGTGCCTGTTGTTGGAAAGGATAATTTAAGCCATATCACATGATACTGAACATGTGCTGTCACACAGTGCTAAACATGTTGTAACACATTAATGAACATGTTATCACATAATACAAAACGTGTCTTTTACACAGTACTAAATGTGTTATAACACTATGCTAAACACGTTAATCACGATACTATCCATCAAATACAGTATATACACTGATCTCATTTACAGGGAACAAGTCTACCAAACCATAACCACTTTGCCTGCCATGAAAAACAACAAAAAACAGTACAAAGTGGTGTTTCAAGTCATGAACCAGTATATTCAGAACAATCGCCCAGAATGTGATAAAATGGTCTGGAGACAATATACCGCTCTAAAATCAATTGTGTGAATTTTCAGCCTTCCAGAGTTATTTCCCTTCTTTTGATGTCATCAGTGACGTCAGCGTGACCCTGAATTTTACAGGCATGGCAGTCACATGGTTGACATGGTCAGGCGGCATGTGGGAACCACTTAAAGATCTGCAGACTTCGGTCATGAAAAGAAAACTTTGTCGGTAGAGACACATAGCTGGGTCCAATGAATGGCCTTGCTAAAAAAAGTTCTCCAACTGCAAGGAATTTGTAGAGATTGTCAGCCGAGAGAGAGAAAAGGGAACTGGTATCATTGCGTTAGTAGCGAGGGGAAATATTTGCGGAGATCGAGGCTTTGACTCTGAAATGACTGGAGAAGATACGAAAGCACCGTGCTCCAGCCACGTGTCAGAGATTCTCATGGTCATCTTCTTCTTCTGCGTTCGTGGGCTTCAACTCCCACGTTCACTCGTATATACGCGAGTGGGCTTTTTACGTGTATGACCGTTTTTACCCCGCCATGTAGGCAGCCATACTCCGCTTTCGGGGGTGTGCATGCTGGGTATGTTCTTGTTTCCATAACCCACCGAACGCTGACATGGATTACAGGATCTTTAACGTGCGTATTTGATCTTATGCTTGCGTATACACACGAAGGGGGTTCAGGCACTAGCAGGTCTGCACATATGTTGACCTGGGAGATCGTAAAAATCTCCACCCTTTACCCACCAGGCGCCGTCACCGTGATTCGAACCCGGGACCCTTAGATCGAAAGTCCAACGCTTTAACCATTCGGCTATGGCGCCCGTCAAAATTTCTCATGGTCTTAACTTGTATGACTTTGACACAAGTGACAGACCTGGAGGAATCTGAACAGTCTTTCTGTGCGGCACCCTACTGACTTTTCTCAGAGACAAGGAGAACATAGTGTGCTTGCACAACAGATCAAGTAATGAAGTGAAAGGGTCTCATATTGAAGAATAGTTTCTTGCCAATAAACATAATAATAATAATGGATACTTATATAACACACTATCCAGAAATCTGCTCTTGGTGCTTAACAAAAACGTTTTAGTTAACATAAAACATCATATCTATGTTACATACACACACACGCGGCACACATACATTTTAACATACATGTGTATCTAACAGCTACCCTAACACATACGCACACATAAGTAGGCACAAACTTACATAAACATACAATATATATATGTATATAATATTCTCAGAGAGTGGAAACGGCTTGTTGAAAGCAGCTTAGATTAATAGTTTTCTTTCACATTCATGTGTAAATGCACACTTTTTCTGTTCAACGCAAGAATATTGAGACAACGCAAAGGTAACATCTCATCCTTTTGCAAGTCTTGCAAACCAGCATGTGCTTGCAGGCGCTGAGCGTGGTTCAAATCATTTTCTTTTGGTCACCCTGCGTCTATACAACTCACATCCAGTGTTCAATTTTCCATACAAAATCAACCAATATCTCAACATATACATAAGTAATAACTTATTTATCGACTTATTTTGATAGACGTGTTCCTGCAAACCTACAAATATTTTCGTACTTCCTGTAATATGTTTGCAGTTTTTGCTGTTTTGTGGTGAAAGGTTATCTATGTGTAGTAAAATATGTAAATATTTAACATTTAGGAAGGCATTGTGAATTGTTACATTCTAAACTAAACAAATTGTCTAATATTTATTTTTTGACTTATTTTCATCTGATAGGAATCTTTAAAAGAAATGTCTTGGGTTCCTTTGTGGAAGGTAAAATAAAAAGACAAATATACTAACTCTTGGTGTTTGAAGCCTTTAGCTTTGGTACTTAACGCCCTTGAGAAATTTGTGTCTTGTGTTATAATTGTTTTGTATTGTGTTGTATAGTATTGTGTTGTGTTATATTGTTTTGTATTGTGTTGTATTGTATTTTGTTGTGTTGTATTGTATTGCATTGTATTGGCCTGCCCAGCTACACACGGCGCTGTATCAATTACCACCCAGAGCAACTAAAAAAAACCTGATGGATGCCAGTCTGTCAAAGAGGGGTAGGCGTGTGTGTGTGTGTGTGTGTGTGTGTGTGTGTGTGTGTGTGTGTGTGTGTGTGTGTGTGTGTGTGTGTGTGTGTGTGTGTGTGTGTGTGTGTGCCTACCTCAGGGCAAGCATCAGTCATTATGCCACATCTCCAGTACAACACAAACCATAGGCCACAGTCAGAATCTCATTCATGATAACATCGGTCTCAAACACAAACCAAACCAACGACACAACAAACACCAACTTTCAGCCCGGACGGTTTCAGTTTCAGTTTCTCAAGGAGGCGTCACTTCGTTCAGACAGTCCCATACACGCTACACCACATCTGCTAGGCAGATGCCTGACCAGCAGCATAACCCAACACGCTTAAGATAAGGTAAGATAAGATAAGATAAGATAAGATAAGGTAAGATAAGATAAGATAAGGTAAGATAAGGTAAGATAAGATAAGATAAGATAAGATAAGGTAAGATAAGATAAGGTAAGATAAGGTAAGATAAGGTAAGATAAGATAAGATAAGATAAGGTAAGGTAAGATAAGATAAGATAAGGTAAGATAAGGTAAGATAAGATAAGATAAGATAAGGTAAGATAAGATAAGATAAGATAAGGTAAGATAAGATAAGATAAGGTAAGATAAGATAAGATAAGGTAAGATAAGATAAGATAAGATAAGATAAGAATAACTTTATTATCTCCAACTGGAGAAATTTGGTCAGGTGCATTATCACAACATAGACAAGTAAACAACATGGGGACCATAACTGTAAAAGCCAACAACAGCCCCTACAAATATTACGAAGATACAAATGTAAAAAATATCACATACATCGTTTCATACATACATCCACACACTGCAGGTAATAACTAGTATTCTTAATGTAAAAACAGAAAGAACCAAGAAACACCATTTGAATATAATTATAAACATAGCCTACTATACTGCACATTGATTATAATAGACAGATAAGATAAGAATAAAGATGAATTGCGGAAAACCACAACCAGATAATCAGCACACACCCGCACCGCACCCCCCCCCCCCCCCCCCCCCCCCCCCCCCCCCCCCCCCCACACACACACACGCGGATAACTTGATTAAACAAGAGTAATAAACATATGTTCTGAAATAAAAGCATTTCACATATTCGCTTTTAAAAACATTGCAATTAATTATTACATCGTAATTATTAAACAGAAATATATTTAGAATATGGACGTTAGCATTAGACATATTCATTGTACATTCATCCTGCATATTGCACATTATTCTTCCTACATATTGCACATTCATTATAACCAATTGTCACGTTTTAAGCTCAGTAAACACACACACACACACATACACACACACACACACACACACACACACACACACCACAACTAGAACAAGGTACAGCCTATCATGCACGGACTTTCACACGTCTCACATGAGAGTGCGCGCGCTTGAGGTCTTGAGTTGATGCAGAGTGGATTTCTTCTCCAGAGGACAACACTTTCGTTGCCATGGGTTCTTTTCAGTGCACCAGTTGTGTGCTGCAAACGGGACCTCGGGTAATCGTCTGATCCGAATAACTAGACGCTCAGTTCCATTTTCCAGTCCAACTCGGGAGAAGTGGTGAGACTGGGATTCGAACCCAGACCCTCACGGACTCGGTCATAGCAGACGAGTGTCTTACCCACTGTGCCACCTTCCTTCAGACACGAACACCAGCCGCCGTGGCCCAGTGGTCAGCATGGCGGACTGACCTCCAGCAGGACTGGGGCTCCAGTCCCATCAGAGGTGTTTTTCATCCAGTGACCAGCTTCTCCCCAGAGCTGAGTGAGCTGCTGATTCCTATGGGAAGACTGGGACCACACAGCCAAGGCTCAACCACCACTTTGGTTTTTGTTGCTCACATTTCCTGACCAGCACTGCAGGTGTCTGTTTATCTCGGGCCTGGTTAGCGTGAAAGGAAGTGTCGAGTACAGCCTTGTCACAAAGTCCCCAAACTAAATGGACCGCCATAGCATAATATTCATCATCCCATTATTCATCATCATCATTATCAAAATATAGAAAACAATTTTTCGTAAATTCTTGGGGGGAAATAAAACGAAAAGTTGAACGATTATTTGCGAACAACCGTGCGCCCAAATACAACACAAGTGTCTGAAACAAACAACTAAAAAGAAATGATAATAATAATAATGATATAAAAAAAATTCACCACTCGGAAAACACAACTGGAGGTGTGTGTGTGTGTGTGTGTGTGTGTGTGTGTGTGTGTGTGTGTGTGTGTGTGTGTGTGTGTGTGTGTGTGTGTGTGTGTGTGTGAGTGTGTGAGAGAGAGAGAGAGAGAGAGAAAGAGAGAGAGAGAGACAGCGTTTGTCTGTCTGTCTCTGAGAGAGCTTGGGTCTGGTGTTACCATTTGACTTTCACTTTGATGACCCTGAGATCCCACACATCATTTGCTCCTGATGAGAACTGTGTTGTGCCCCAGTAATTCACACACACACACACACACACACACACACACACACACACACACACACACACACACACACACAAACAAACACACACACACACACACACACACAAACCATGCATGTGCGCACACGCTGACACACACACACACGCACACGAATATCTCTGTCTGTCTGTCTGTCTGTCTGTCTGTCTGTCTCTCTCTCTCTCTCTCTCTCTCTCTCTCTATATATATATATATATATATATATATATATTATAGTTAACATGTTCTACAACTTTGTACGGCCATGGGCGCAGTGAATTCATGCCCACTATGTCTAAGGCTGGGCATAGGAAGGCGGGACCCAGTCCTCTCCTTCCCAAACCGAAGTCAGGTATCCATTCATGCCTGGGGGGTGTGAGGGAAATAAAAAACAAAAGTCCCTTTCCCAAGGACACAGCGCATTTCCGAAACAGGCCTGGAACACTGTCACTGGTGAACACCGGACCACAAGGCCAACGTCTGACATGTTGTCACTGCACCCCCGAATTGATGAACGTTCTGGGAATCGTCAATGGAAAAAGCCACCCAACTCTGCTGTTCAGCTATTGGTCCAGGCGTTTTCGTTCAGTCTGTCGTCTGCCGTGATCCTGTGACGTGTCTCTGTGGGTGACAGCGTGACTGTCAACAGGTGAGCAACTCGGTTTGGTTTTCTTCTTTTCTCGGTTGATCAGCTGACTGAAACTTGCTGCACTTCCCTGCAGTTGGTGGTGGTAGTGCAGGCAGCTGAGTTTTTGACAAGGTTTGTTTTTCACATTCCAGATCAGAAACTGCAGTATAGACCTATATATGCTTTGTTTGCATGTTGTGCCGTGATTAGTTGGGGGAAAAAAATCCCTTTTGTAATCCCCCGTCCCCCATTTAAATTAAATCTTCGAATCCTCAAACGTTAGTCGTCCACTTATGGTGAAGCTAAAAAGTTGTAAAATAGCAAAAGAAGACATATCTATTGATATTTTCACATGGAAAGGGGAGACATCCGGAAGTCTTGGTAGCCCCCTCACAATTCAAGTGTTGCATGGATTTCCATTTTGACCCCTCAGTAAATTTGATGAAAAGAAGCCTTTCTAAAACATTAGATATGAATAGGTTGTATTTGTATTTCTATCACATTTCTCCGTGTGAAATTCGGGCTGCTCTCCCCAGGGAGACCGCGTCGCTATACTACAGCGTCACCCTTTTTTTTCTTTTTCTTTTTTTCCTGTGTACAGTTTTATTTGCTTTTCCTATCAAAGTGGATTTTCGACAGAATTTTGCCAGGAACAACCCTTTTGTTGCCGTGGGTTCTTTTACGTGCGCTAAGTGCATGCTGCACACGGGACCTCGGTTTATCGTCTCATCCGAATGACTAGCGTCCAGACCACCACTCAAGGTCTAGTGGAGGGGGAGAAAATATCGGCGGCTGAGCCGTGATTCGAACCAGCGCGCTCAGATTCTCTCGCTTCCTGGGCGGACGCGTTACCTCTTGGCCATCACTCCACTTTAATCATATACAAAATATATATACACACGCGCGTGCGCGCACACACACACACACACACACACACAGTCAACACCCACCCACATGCATACACACATGGAAACTCCAATGGAGAAGAGGGGCTGGGGGCACAAGGGGAGTGTAGAGGGTGAGAGGAGAACAGAATGCTTCGTCATCCAAATGCCATTTTGAACATGTAGGGTTTGGGTTTTGCCTTGAAAGAAGACACAGTTGGTGAGTGTGATCAAATCAGGCAAACCAGCGAGTAGTGACTAGCAGCAACTGACGATGAAGGAACAGACAAGTCGAGAGGTTGCTTCAACAGTCAGATACGTTCGATTGATACACATGTTTTTTCTTTCTCATTTGGAAGTTTGCACTTGTAAATAAATCACTGACATGGTCATGCGTGGGCAGAGCCGGGTCAGTACATGCACCCAGGTTTCAAAACAGGATTCTGGAAGATGATGTCAGCATTGCAGACTGTCGTGGAATGGTGTGAACATAACTAACCACAGACCTAGAGCCTACAGGTATGGCTTCTGTCTTGACGTCATTGAGTCTGAGCTTTAGTCTGCATCCCCGCCCCCCACCTCCTCCTTCTCCTCCTCCTTCTCCTTGATCTTGATCAACGCTTGAAGCCTGGTCGCGGCCTGTTCGCCGTTCTGGGCTCGTCACTGTTGTAAAACTTGTTCTAAAAAACAACAAAAACTGGCATGCGTGGTAATGCCTACAGACCAATGGTAGCACTCTGGGTCAGAAAGGCAGGGAATACTGGTCCAGTGAGTGTCCGAGCGGCCATTGAAGGCAGCTAGTGTTGGGGCTGTCACCAAATCTTCTGGGAGACCATTCCAGGTGTTGGTGACCCGTTCCACAAAGAAGGCACTCCGAACAGTGGACAGTGGACCTTGCTCAGTTTCAGGCTGTGGTCTCTGCTGCTCGCTTTGCTGCTGGAGAGCATCAGCTGTGGCTTGTCCGTCCTGTATACACCATGGACATGTCGCCACGTTTCCTTCTGTGCTCTAAACTGGGTAGTTTGAGCATGGCCAGCCTCTCTGAGTACACTGTGTCCCTCAAGGTCAGTGAGCTCCTCTTCAAACGTGTACTGCGGTGGGTTCAGCAACTCGCCCGTCCCTTCAACTGTGAAGACGCTCTTTAACTCTCTCCATACGAACGGCGAAAGAGACGACGTTAACAGCGTTTCACCTCAATTACCATCATCAAAATATTGCACAATGTTGACAAAGAATACCACAATTCTGACGACGGAAGCTAAAGGTTGGGTCATTGAGACACCCACTGGACATCCGATGGGTCTGTGTAGAGGAGAAGAGAGGACTGGCCGTACTGAATGAGTTAAAAACAACTGGTAAAGCACCCCAGCCTTCTCCTGACTAGGTGCTGTCCTTGGGCCATCCTCCTCTTGTAGATCTGTCACTCCCCCACGCGTCTTGCTTTGGTTCTTCACACACCACCAAAAAGCCTTTGGATTACGTTTCGCCTGTGCTGCAGCCTTCTCTTCTAGCCTCTGCTCTGCCTTGCGACACGCTTTTCTGGCTTCTTGGAAAAAAAAAGGAAGGTGACAATGACGGGACGTTAAAAGCATGTACTTAAGACTCTACGACCACTACTACCACTACGACTACTACTACTGCTGCTGCTGCTGCTGCTGCTACTACTGCTGCTGACTTCTGCTTCTTATCCATTTATTTTCAGAGTATCGACAACCATTGTTTTATCCCTGCTCGCCAAACTTCCGCAAGGACCTCCAACCACCAAATCAAAAGGAAATCAGAAAAATTGCCTGCACGCGAAACCAACCAACCAACCAACCAACCAGCCAACCAACCAGCCAGCCAACACCACCACCACCACCACCACCATGGCAACACCCCGACGCCGACCTCAACCCGATCCCCAGCCCCAGCCCCAGCCCCAACAACCCCAACCTCAACCTCAACCTGAAGCTCAGCTCAGCGTGTCGCGCCTGATGATGAACGTGTTCTTGGTGGTGGTGTACGTCCTGTGTCTGGCGGCGATGTGTGTGGGCATGACGAGCGTGTTCTGGGTGGCCCACAGGGTGGGACAGGAGGAGACCTGGTACGGGTTGTGGAGGGCGTGTCGCTATGACGGTCCTGGCAGGCCCTACTGCTTCTGGTTTGGGGGCTCTAGAGGTGAGTTGGAAGGGTGGGTGGTGGTGTGTTGGTGTCGGTGTTGTGGTGGTGTTGGTGGTGGTGTCGGTGTGGTGGTGGTGGTGGTGGTGGTGTCGGTGTTGTGGTGGTGGTGTCGGTGTGGTGGTGGTGGTGGTGGTGGTGTCGGTGTGGTGGTGGTGGTGTCGGTGTGGTGGTGGTGGTGTTGGTGTTGTGGTGGTGTCGGTGTTGTGGTGGTGGTGTCGGTGTGGTGGTGGTGGTGTCGATGTGGTGGTGGTGGTGGTGTCGGTGTTGTGGTGGTGGTGTCAGTATTGTGGTGGTGTTGGTGTTGTGGTGGTGTCGGTGTTGTGGTGGTGGTGGTGGTGTCGGTGTTGTGGTGGTGTTGGTGTTGTGGTGGTGTGTGGTGGTGGTGGTGGTGTCGGTGTTGTGGTGGTGGTAGTGTCGGTGTTGTGGTGGTGGTGGTGGTGTTGTGGTGGTGGCGGTGTTGTGGTGGTGGTGGTGGTGTCGGTGTTGTGGTGGTGTGTGGTGGTGGTGGTGGTGTTGTGGTGGTGTCGGTGTTAGGGTGGTGTCGGTGTTGTGGTGGTGGTGGTGGTGTTGTGGTGGTGTCGGTGTTGTGGTGGTGTCGGTGTTGTGGTGGTGGTGGTGGTGTTGTGGTGGTGTCGGTGTTGTGGTGGTGGTGTGGTGTCGGTGTTGTGGTGGTGTCGGTGTTGTGGTGTCGGTGTTGTGGTGGTGTCGGTGTTGTGGTGGTGGTGTGGTGTCGGTGTTGTGGTGGTGGTGGTGTTGTGGTGGTGTCGGTGTTGTGGTGTCGGTGTTGTGGTGGTGTCGGTGTTGTGGTGGTGTCGGTGTTGTGGTGGTGGTGGTGTCGGTGTTGTGGTGGTGTCGGTGTTGTGGTGGTGTCGGTGTTGTGGTGGTGTCGGTGTTGTGGTGGTGTCGGTGTTGTGGTGGTGGTGGTGTCGGTGTTGTGGTGTTGTGGTGTCGGTGTTGTGGTGTCGGTGTTGTGGTGTCGGTGTGCTGGTGGTGGTGGTGTCGATGTTGTGGTGGTGGTGGTGGTGTCGGTGTTGTGGTGGTGGTGGTGTCGGTGTTGTGGTGGTGGTGGTGGTGTCGGTGTTGTGGTGGTGGTGGTGGTGGTGGTGGTGGGTGTGGTGGTCGTGTTGCCTCGCCTTGTGCCCTGCATGCTCTGCTCACACAGAACAATTCCTACAGAACACGTAATCACCATCACCCCCAGACAGAATTTTTAAATTACACATATTTCTTGTATGATCGAAGGGAAATAACTGAGATCAATAGAAAACCAAACTTGATACAAGGAGTTATTTCTCTTGGCAGGAATCGCTGGAGTTGTCAGTGTCTGTAGGTTGGTGAGTGTGTGGGGTTGGGTTTGGGTGTTGCCCTCTTCCACTCTCCCTCCCTATGTGTGTGTCTTTTGCTCTCTCCCTCTCCATCTGCCTATCTCCATCTTTCTCTCCCTCCCTCCCTGTGTGTGTGTGTGTGTGTGTGTGTGTGTGTGTGTGTGTGAGAGAGAGAGAGAGAGAGAGAGAGAGAGAGAGTGTGTGTGGTGTGAATAGAATAGAATGGAATAGAATACTTTTTATTGTCATAAAACCTTAAAGTTTATAAGACACAATGAAACATAAACATGAGCATATTAAGAAGAGAAACATTCATGAACAAATTTCGCCAGCCTTGGCTGTATTTCTGTTAGAAGGATCAATTCACTAGGCTTTGCATTTGGACGACATATATCGATTAGGAATCTGTGTCTGTAAGTATTGTACTTTACACAATTGTCTAAAAGGTGAATCTCATCTTCTAAACTGTTACAAGTATCACACAGTCTTTGTTCTTTCGGTGTATTTTTATATCTTCCCTGTTCGATTTGTAAGTCATGGGCGCTGATTCGTAACATGGTCAGTGCTTTCCTGTGTTGTGTATTTGCTGTATTCTTTAAATGGTGACTATGGTGTGTGTGTATGTGTGTGTGTGTGTGTGTGTGGTGTGGTGTGGTGTGTGTGTGTGTGCGTGTGTGTGTGTGTGTGTGTGTGTGTGTGCGTGTGGTGTGTGGTGTGTGGTGTGTGTGGTGTGTGTGTGTGGTGTGTGTGTGTGTGTGTGTGTGTGGTGTGTGCGTGTGGTGTGTGTGTGTGTGTGGTGTGTGTGTGTGTGTGTGTGGTGTGTGTGTGTGTGTGTGTGTGTGGTGTGTGTGTGTGTGTGTGTGGTGTGTGTGTGTGTGTGTGTGTGTGTGTGTGTGTGTGTGTGTGTGTGGGACAGTCCAGTATCGCGCCGTGCTCACCTGCTGGGTGAACTCTCTGGGTTTCATCATCCTGGTGATGTCCCTGCTGGTTGAGCCGGAACACAGCTGGCGGGGCAACAGCATCTTCTGCTTCCTCTTGGGAAGTGAGTAGCGTCGTCATTAGCATCATCGTCATCGTCATCGTCGTCATTAGCGTCATCGTCATCGTCGTCATTAACATCATCGTCATCGTCGTCAGTCATCGTCGTCACCACCACTATTACCATCATCATTACCGCCAGTATCATCACCACCATTGTCACCACTATCATCATTACCACCACCACCACCACCACCACCACCACCATCACCACCACTATTACCATCACCACCACCATCACCACCACCACCACCACCACCACCACTATTACCATCATCATTACCGCCAGTATCATCACCACCATTGTCACCACTATCATCATTACCACCACCACCACCACCACCACCACCACCATCACCACCACTATTACCATCACCACCACCATCACCACCACCACCACCACCACCACCACTATTACCATCATCATTACCGCCAGTATCATCACCACCATTGTCACCACTATCATCATTACCACCACCACCACCACCACCACCACCACCACCATCACCACCACTATTACCATCACCACCACCATCACCACCACCACCACCACCACCACCACTATTACCATCATCATTACCGCCAGTATCATCACCACCATTGTCACCACTATCATCATCACCACCACCACCATCACCATCATCACTGTCAGAGAGATCTGTTGTGACAAAAAGAGTACTACACTACACTACATGCGTTCAGATTATAAGAAAAAAGGAAAAGAAAAACTATTCCCATGTTTGGAATCTGTGAAATTGTTTTTGAAATACATATTTTGGTTTTGTCGTCTTCTTTTTTTTTTTTTTTTTTTTTTTTAAAGAAATGCTTCATAGACACAGTTGCTGTCTTACAATTATTTTATTTGTCAATTATTATTACAGTGATATAGTGTGTTGACACAGAATCTGTCATTGTAAAAGACTGAACATGTTTGTCACCAAAGCTGAAGGGTAATCCACACATCAAATACATCTAATGTTTGAAAGTTTGAATGAAAGGAATATGTTGTTGGTGTAGCTACAAGTATAAAATACGTCAGGTCAGGTCATTAGATCTGCTACCGGTAACCTGTAATCCAGTACAACCTGTTCAGGGTCGGGTTGCCGGCGACTAAACCGGCACTCCCACCGCACACTACACTACACTGTCATCGCTACCACCACCATCACCTGTGTGTACCTGTGTGTTACCAGGTACGTTGGGGATGTGTGTAGGGTTGGACCGCGGGTCCCAGCTGCTGCCCACCGTGAGAAGGGTGTCCTTCTGTATGGGCTGGGCCTTCCGAGCCTTCATGACCAGCAACGCCGTTGTCTTCGTCACGTCGCTGATCCAGGCCTACTACCTCTACGCCGTCCCCAGAATCAACCGCCTCCTGTACGCGGATCAGGGCGAGTGACTGGGGAGACATGTCTGGAGAGGGGAGACAGCAGTGACTGGGGAGACATGTCTGGAGAGGGCAGACAGCAGACACTGGGGAGAGGGGAGACAGCAGTGACTGGGGAGAGGGGAGACAGCAGTGACTGGGGAGAGGGGAGACAGCAGTGACTGGGGAGAGGGGAGACAGCAGTGACTGGGGAGAGGGGAGACAGCAGACACTGG
>NC_134908.1:754744-772244 GCF_041734735.1 Babylonia areolata
GGAGTGTGGCTGCCTACATGGCGGGGTAAAAACGGTCATATACGTAAAAGCCCACTCGTGTGCATATGAGTGAACGCAGAAGAAGAAGAAGAAGAAGATGCCAATCATCAAATAATAAAAATAAACAATAAAAACAAAACGGACCTTTAGCAGCTCGACGTTCCTGTGCCCGTCGTTTCTCCTTCAGCCGTTTCTTCTGTCCTTTTGTCAGGGGTCCGGTCTGCTCTGCGTAGAAGCTGCGTGGTGGTGAGGGGGAAGTGGACTCACTCCGGGTGCTGGCGCTGTAGCTGGCCCTGGGGGGACGAGGGCTGGGTGACCTGTAATGACTGAACACCACTTGCTGTTTTGGGACGTTTTATTCACTTCAAAAATACAATGTTGTTAGCAGGCATGCCTACCCCCAAAAGGAAATTTTCTATCTAAAATTACGTTTAAATAACATACCGTGACCCAACTAGTGCAGACTCCGGCAGGGGTCTGACATTCCTGTCCTGTGCAAACTACTATCCGCCTATGTGGAGAAAACGAAAGTAAAACGGCCGATAACCTCCCGGAAGTAGGTAACCTCCCCTTTGTCCCGCTAGCTACCAAATTTGCTTTTCAAGAACAACACGCATTAGAATCAGGGACTGGGTATTATTTTCAGGAACATCTCAGCAAATAAACAACTGTCGCCTGGCAGCCAGAAGCAGTCCGCGTTCAAAAAGGCGGTGCTTGCCCACATGTGCATTGGTCTTAAAGGCGGTGCTTGCCCACATGTGCATTGGTCTTGCCGAAGTTACTTTGCCGGTGACGGAAATCGAGCGGACTTTCACAAAATGGTTTCAGTACTGTTTGGGCAGTTCCGGCTTTTCACAAAGTGGTTTGTGTAATATTCTACAGCATTTCTCTAAGTCTTCACAAAGTGGTTTGTGTAATATTCTACAGCATTTCTCTAAGTCTTCACAAAGTGGTTTCTGTAATATTCTACAGCATTTCTGTAAGTCTTCACAAAGTGGTTTCTGTAATATTCTACAGCATCTCTGTAAGTCTTCACAAAGTGGTTTGTGTAACATTCTACAGCATTTCTCTAAGTTTTCACAAAGTGGTTTCTGTAATATTCTACAGCATTTCTCTAAGTCTTCTATTCTATAGCATTTCTGTAAGTTTTCACAAAGTGGTTTGTGTAATATTCTACAGCATTTCTGTAAGTTTTCACAAAGTGGTTTCTGTAATATTCTACAGCATCTCTGTAAGTTTTCACAAAGTGGTTTCTGTAATATTCTACAGCATTTCTGTAAGTCTTCACAAAGTGGTTTCTGTAATATTCTACAGCATTTCTGTAAGTCTTCACAAAGTGGTTTCTGTAACATTCTACAGCATTTCTGTAAGTTTTCACAAAGTGGTTTGTGTAATATTCTACAGCATTTCTCTAAGTTTTCACAAAGTGGTTTGTGTAATATTCTACAGCATTTCTGTAAGTTTTCACAAAGTGGTTTCTGTAATATTCTACAGCATTTCTCCAAGTCTTCACAAAGTGGTTTGTGTAACATTCTACAGCATTTCTCTAAGTCTTCACAAAGTGGTTTCTGTAATATTCTACAGCATTTCTCTAAGTCTTCACAAAGTGGTTTGTGTAATATTCTACAGCATTTCTCTAAGTCTTCACAAAGTGGTTTGTGTAATATTCTACAGCATTTCTCTAAGTCTTCACAAAGTGGTTTCTGTAATATTCTACAGCATTTCTCTAAGTCTTCACAAAGTGGTTTCTGTAATATTCTACAGCATTCTGATCTGTAATATTCTACAGCATTTCTCTAAGTCTTCACAAAGTGGTTTCTGTAATATTCTACAGCATTTCTGTAAGTCTTCACAAAGTGGTTTGTGTAACATTCTACAGCATTTCTGTAAGTTTTCACAAAGTGTCATCAACAATGGTTGGAAAGCCATCTAAGGGTACACTTGTACCCACTAGATACTTAAAAAAAAAAAAAAATGTTGGGTTGGATTTTTTTTCTTTCTTTGCGGTAGTCATTTAAAGAAACAGGGTTTTTGTTCTTTGGCACTGGGCTGATCACTGATCACAACTCTGCACACCGATGCACTAATCACATAGATGCATACACCCTTGTACAATACAGATGCACCTACATACACCTTTGTACAGTACAGACATACCTACATACACCCTTGTACAGTACAGACATACCTACATACACCCTTGTACAGTACAGACGTACCTACATACACCCTTGTACAGTACAGACATACCTACATACACCCTTGTACAGTACAGACGTACCTACATACACCCTTGTACAGTACAGACATACATACACCCTTGTACAGTATAGACGTACCTACATACACCCTTGTACAGTACAGACATACCTACATACACCCTTGTACAGTATAGACGTACCTACATACACCCTTGTACAGTACAGACGTACCTATATCTGTGTCGATGCTGAGCGTAGTACTCCTCATCTGAAGAGGAGTCCTCGTGGAATTGGTTGAAGAAGGCTGAAAGCAAACACAGCAAGAAAGCCAAGTGGTTAAAGCATTGGACTATCAATCTGAGGGTCCTGGCTTTCCACCTTGGTCAAGGCCACTGGTGAGCAAGAAAGCCAAGTGGTTAAAGCATTGGACTATCAATCTGAGGGTCCTGGCTTTCCACCTTGGTCAAGGCCACTGGTGAGCAAGAAAGCCAAGTGGTTAAAGCATTGGACTATCAATCTGAGGGTCCTGGCTTTCCACCTTGGTCAAGGCCACTGGTGAGCAAGAAAGCCAAGTGGTTAAAGCATTGGACTATCAATCTGAGGGTCCTGGCTTTCCACCTTGGTCAAGGCCACTGGTGAGCAAGAAAGCCAAGTGGTTAAAGCATTGGACTATCAATCTGAGGGTCCTGGCTTTCCACCTTGGTCAAGGCCACTGGTGAGCAAGAAAGCCAAGTGGCTAAAGCATTGGACTATCAATCTGATGGTCCTGGCTTTCCACCTTGGTCAAGGCCACTGGTGGCTGGACATTTTTCCAATCTCCAAAGTCACCATATGTGCAGACCTGCTAGTGCCTGAACCCCCCTTCGTGTGTATACGCAAGCAGAAGATCAAATATGCATGTTAAAGATCCTGTAATCCATGCAAGCATTCGTTGGGTTGTGGAAACAAGAAAATACCCAGCATGCACACCCCCGAAAATGGACTATGGCTGCCAACATGGCAGGGTAAAAAAGGGTCATACACATAAAAGCCCACTCATGTACACACAAGTGAACGTGGGAGTTACAGCTCATGAACGAAGAAGACAGGAAGAACGTGGGAGTTACAGCTCATGAACGAAGAAGAAGACAGGAAGAACGTGGGAGTTACAGCTCATGAACGAAGAAGACAGGAAGAACGTGGGAGTTACAGCTCATGAACGAAGAAGAAGACAGGAAGAACGGAGTTACAGCTCATGAACGAAGAAGACAGCAAGAACGGAGTTACAGCTCACGAACGAAGAAGACAGCAAGAACGGAGTTACAGCTCATGAACGAAGAAGACAGCAAGAACGGAGTTACAGCTCATGAACGAAGAAGAAGACAGCAAGAACGGAGTTACAGCTCATGAACGAAGAAGAAGACAGGAAGAACGTGGGAGTTACAGCTCATGAACGAAGAAGACAGGAAGAACGGAGTTACAGCTCATGAACGAAGAAGAAGACAGGAAGAACGTGGGAGTTACAGCTCATGAACGAAGAAGACAGGAAGAACGTGGGAGTTACAGCTCATGAACGAAGAAGACAGGAAGAACGGAGTTACAGCTCATGAACGAAGAAGAAGACAGCAAGAACGGAGTTACAGCTCATGAACGAAGAAGAAGACAGCAAGAACGGAGTTACAGCTCATGAACGATGAAGAAGACAGCAAGAACGGAGTTACAGCTCATGAACGATGAAGAAGACAGGAAGAACGTGGGAGTTACAGCTCATGAACGATGAAGAAGACAGGAAGAACGTGGGAGTTACAGCTCATGAACGAAGAAGACAGGAAGAACGGAGTTACAGCTCATGAACGAAGAAGAAGACAGGAAGAACGTGGGAGTTACAGCTCATGAACGAAGAAGACAGGAAGAACGGAGTTACAGCTCATGAACGAAGAAGAAGACAGGAAGAACGTGGGAGTTACAGCTCATGAACGAAGAAGACAGCAAGAACGGAGTTACAGCTCATGAACGAAGAAGAAGACAGGAAGAACGTGGGAGTTACAGCTCATGAACGAAGAAGACAGGAAGAACGTGGGAGTTACAGCTCATGAACGAAGAAGAAGACAGGAAGAACGTGGGAGTTACAGCTCATGAACGATGAAGAAGACAGGCAGAACGCGGGAGTTACAGCTCATGAACGAAGAAGACAGGAAGAACGTGGGAGTTACAGCTCATGAACGATGAAGAAGACAGGAAGAACGTGGGAGTTACAGCTCATGAACAATGAAGAAGACAGCAAGAACGTGGGAGTTACAGCTCATGAACGATGAAGAAGACAGGAAGAACGTGGGAGTTACAGCTCATGAACGAAGAAGACAGGAAGAACGTGGGAGTTACAGCTCACGAACGAAGAAGAAGACAGCAAGAACGGAGTTACAGCTCATGAACGAAGAAGACAGCAAGAACGGAGTTACAGCTCACGAACAAAGAAGACAGCAAGAACGGAGTTACAGCTCATGAACGAAGAAGACAGCAAGAACGGAGTTACAGCTCATGAACGAAGAAGAAGACAGCAAGAACGGAGTTACAGCTCATGAACGAAGAAGAAGACAGGAAGAACGTGGGAGTTACAGCTCATGAACGAAGAAGACAGGAAGAACGGAGTTACAGCTCATGAACGAAGAAGAAGACAGGAAGAACGTGGGAGTTACAGCTCATGAACGAAGAAGACAGGAAGAACGTGGGAGTTACAGCTCATGAACGAAGAAGACAGGAAGAACGGAGTTACAGCTCATGAACGAAGAAGAAGACAGCAAGAACGGAGTTACAGCTCATGAACGAAGAAGAAGACAGCAAGAACGGAGTTACAGCTCATGAACGATGAAGAAGACAGCAAGAACGGAGTTACAGCTCATGAACGATGAAGAAGACAGGAAGAACGTGGGAGTTACAGCTCATGAACGATGAAGAAGACAGGAAGAACGTGGGAGTTACAGCTCATGAACGAAGAAGACAGGAAGAACGGAGTTACAGCTCATGAACGAAGAAGAAGACAGGAAGAACGTGGGAGTTACAGCTCATGAACGAAGAAGACAGGAAGAACGGAGTTACAGCTCATGAACGAAGAAGAAGACAGGAAGAACGTGGGAGTTACAGCTCATGAACGAAGAAGACAGCAAGAACGGAGTTACAGCTCATGAACGAAGAAGAAGACAGGAAGAACGTGGGAGTTACAGCTCATGAACGAAGAAGACAGGAAGAACGTGGGAGTTACAGCTCATGAACGAAGAAGAAGACAGGAAGAACGTGGGAGTTACAGCTCATGAACGATGAAGAAGACAGGCAGAACGCGGGAGTTACAGCTCATGAACGAAGAAGACAGGAAGAACGTGGGAGTTACAGCTCATGAACGATGAAGAAGACAGGAAGAACGTGGGAGTTACAGCTCACGAACGAAGAAGACAGGAAGAACGTGGGAGTTACAGCTCATGAACGAAGAAGAAGACAGGAAGAACGTGGGAGTTACAGCTCATGAACGAAGAAGAAGACAGGAAGAACGTGGGAGTTACAGCTCATGAACGAAGAAGACAGGAAGAACGTGGGAGTTACAGCTCATGAACGAAGAAGACAGGAAGAACGTGGGAGTTACAGCTCATGAATGAAGAAAAAGACAGCAAGAACGTGGGAGTTACAGCTCACGAACAAAGAGGAAGACAGGAAGAACAACGGAGTTACAGCTCACGAACGAACGAAGAAGAAGACAGGAAGGAACCTCAGAATATAACTGTCAAATAATGATACTATTATTATAATCATCAAATAACAGCAAATAATATAAGATATACCATCAATTAATATCATACTATATCACTGGATTGGATAATTCTTTTTGTCACAACAGATTTCTCTGTGTGAAATGTGAGCTGCTCTTCCCAGGGAGAGCGCACCGCCGCACTGAGAGAGCTACCCATTTTTTAGCTTTTTTTTCTTGCCTGCAATTTTTATTTGTTTTCAGATCCAAATGGAATTTTCAACAGAATTTTGCCAGGGACAACCTTTTTGGAGCCATGGGATCTTTTACATGCACAAAGTGCATGCTGCATATGGGACCTCAATTAATCGTCTCATCTGAATAATTAAACATTAATGTAATAATCAAGTAATATCATAATAACAAAATAGTATTATCATCAATCAACTGAAATTCATTGTGGCCAATTCTGGCAAAACACAGAATAACAAGAAACCTTTTTAAATGTATACAGATTATACAGATGAACAAGATTTACATTTGGCATTTCTGAAATCAATATGCAGAGGTTACGCAATAAAAACGTTGATCATTGAGGAGCTTTGTCCTTTGTGCAAGGAGTCAAATGAAGATGAAATTCATTTTGTTTTGATGTGTCCTGTGTTGCATGATTTCATAGTAAATTTCTTAAAAAAATTATGAACATTTATTATGAACATCCATGTTTGTTGAAATTCCGTTTACTGATGGCATCATCTGATATGTAATCAAGCACTGCATTTCTATAGAGCTTTAAGTTAAGAGAAACAGTTTTGTCCTAATTTCTACAGTTTACGTCAAAAACATTGTATGTTCATTGATAGTTACGATGATATCTGCATATTTTGTTATCACCCTTCATTCATATGGGGCTTAAAAATAAATCATTCCAGTCTCAGTCTCTCGCACACACATACAGGAACCTGAAAGCACACCTACATACTACACACACACACACACACATATAAATCTATAATCACAAATTGTGTATACAGACGTTAAACATACGACAAAACACAAAGTGAGAGAGACAGAGAGAAAAGGCAGAACACGAGTCACAGCACTGCCACAAAAACCAACAGACAAAAAAAAAAAGAAAAACACACTACTCACTGTTAAAAAACATCTCCATGAAGAAATTAATCTGCAAAACAAAAATATAAATAATTCAGAAACAAATCATTCAATGACAACAGAACACACACTTTTGTGTTACTAGCACCACTTTGTAGCAATAATCCTGCAAAGTGTACATAACACTTGTTGTAACTCTCCAACATACCACTTTGT
This sequence comes from Babylonia areolata, assembly GCF_041734735.1. Classification (NCBI taxonomy): domain Eukaryota; kingdom Metazoa; phylum Mollusca; class Gastropoda; order Neogastropoda; family Buccinidae; genus Babylonia; species Babylonia areolata. The sequence goes on from NC_134908.1 coordinate 761,990, forward strand.
AAAAATAATCATGCTATATCTACATAACGCTTGTTGTAACTCTACAACATACCACTTTGTAACAATAATCATGCTATATCTACATAACACTTGTTGTAACTCTCCAACATACCACTTTGTAACAATAATCATGCTATATCTACATAACGCTTGTTGTAACTCTACAACATATCACTTTGTAGCAATAACCGTGCGATGTCTTTGTAACGCTTGTTGTAACTCTACAACATACCACTTTGTAGCTATACCGTGCTATGTCTTTGTAACGCTTGCTGTAACTCTACAACATACCATTTTGTAGCAATAACCATGCTATGTATTTGTAATGCTTGTTGTAACTCTACAACATACCACTTTGTAGCAATAACCATGCTATGTATTTGTAATGCTTGTTGTAACTCTACAACATACCACTTTGTAGCAATAACCGTGCTATGTCTACATAACATTTGTTGTAACTCTACAACATACCACTTTGTAACAATAATCATGCTATATCTACATAACGCTTGTTGTAACTCTACAACATACCACTTTGTAGCAATAACCGTGCTATGTCTACATAACATTTGTTGTAACTCTACAACATACCACTTTGTAGCAATAACCATGCTATGTCTACATAACATTTGTTGTAACTCTACAACATACCACTTTGTAGCAATAACCATGCTATGTCTACATAACGTTTGTTGTAACTCTACAACATACCACTTTGTAGCAATAACCGTGCTATGTCTACATAACGCTTGTTGTAACTCTACAACATACCACTTTGTAACAAAACTGCTATGTATTTGTAACGCTTGTTGTAACTCTACAACATACCACTTTGTAGCAATAACCATGCTATGTATTTGTAATGCTTGTTGTAACTCTACAACATACCACTTTGTAGCAATAACCATGCTATGTCTACATAACATTTGTTGTAACTCTACAACATACCACTTTGTAGCAATAACCATGCTATGTCTACATAACATTTGTTGTAACTCTACAACATACCACTTTGTAGCAATAACCATGCTATGTATTTGTAATGCTTGTTGTAACTCTATACAACATACCACTTTGTAGCAATAACCATGCTATGTCTACATAATGTTTATTGTAACTCTACAACATACCACTTTGTAGCAATAACCATGCTATGTCTACATAACATTTGTTGTAACTGTACAACATACCACTTTGTAGCAATAACCATGCTATGTCTACATAACATTTGTTGTAACTCTACAACATACCACTTTGTAGCAATAACCGTTCTGTGTCTACATAACATTTGTTGTAACTCTACAACATACCACTTTGCAGCAATAACCATGCTATGTCTACATAACATTTGTTGTAACTCTACAACATACCACTTTGTAGCAATAACCATGGTATGTCTACATAATGTTTATTGTAACTCTACAACATACCACTTTGCAGCAATAACCGTGCTATGTCTACATAACGTTTGTTGTAACTCTACAACATACCACTTTGCAGCAATAACCATGCTATGTCTACATAACGTTTGTTGTAACTCTACAACATACCACTTTGTAGCAATAACCATGCTATGTCTACGTAATGTTTATCGTAACTCTACAACATACCACTTTGTAGCAATAACCATGCTATGTCTACATAATGTTTATCGTAACTCTACAACATACCACTTTGTAGCAATAACCGTGCTATGTCTACATAATGTTTGTTGTAACTCATCAACATACACCCACATCCCACAAAATTCATGTCTACATAAAGCTTGTGAAACAACCACTTACTGTATTGTACGTATTGAACTGTACTATGTGGCACTATAATGTATTGTATTGTATTACATTGTATTACATTGTATTGTATTGTATTACTATTTGTCTCGGCAACATATTTCTCTGTGTGAACTAAATGTTCCTCTCGCTTGGGACAGATTATCCCAAGAGACTTGGAAGGAATAAAAACTAAAAAGAGCCATGTCTTTTTGTTTCCGTTCATTTTATTTTTTTATTATTTTTATTCTATTTTACAAATTCCTAATGGCTTGAAAGCCTGTTTGAGCTGTGATAATAAAGATTCACATACGTTGATGTCGAACGGATTTTGGAATCCTTCAGCCTCCAGGGTGTCTGGACCTGCGCACAGAGAATCACATTGTTATTACATGATTATCACCGCACTGTTCATCACCACCATGTTTGTCACCACCAAGATTATTCTCCCTATGTTAATTACCACCATGTTCGTGTTACATTGGACTATCATTACCACCATGTTCGTGTTACGTTGGACAATCATTACCACCACGTTCATGTTACGTTGGACTATCATGATGTTCATGTTACGTTGGACTATCATTACCACCATGTTCATGTTACATTGGACTATCCTGATGTTCATGTTACGCTGGACTATCATTATGTTCATGTTACGTTGGACTATCATTACCACCATGTTCATGTTACGTTGGACTATCATTACCACCATGTTCATGTTACGTTGGACTATCATTACCACCATGTTCATGCTACGCTGGACTATCATGATGTTCATGTTACGTTGAACTATCATTACCACCATGTTCATGTTACGATGGACTATCATTACCACCATGTTCATGTTATACTGGACTATCATGATGTTCATGCTACGCTGGACTATCATTATGTTCATGTTACGTTGGACTATCATTACCACCATGTTCATGTTACGTTGGACTATCATTACCACCACATTCATGTTATGTTGGACTATCATTACCACCACGTTCATGTTATGATGGACTTTTTCTCCATCAAGGCAGCACACCAACATTATTTCTCTTTCAAAATGAGATGCTGCTGGAATCAAACAAATCCATATATGCTTCACCTCATCTGCTGGGCAGATTCACCAAACAGCATGACCCAACTCGCTTAGTCAGGCCTTGAGTACATGCATACGTTTGTGCATCTAATTTGGCCAAGCAGAGCAAACGGAGTGGCCTAGTTTGCATCAGTTTGACATGGTAAGCATATGACACCAAAAGAGTGGATTCCTTCTAGAAACCTTGCCAGAGGACAACATTTTTGTTGCCATGGGTTCTTTTCCAGTGCATCACGTGCATGCTGCATATGGAACCTCAGTTTATCATCTCATCCAAATGACTAAACAAATGATTAAGGGAGAGGCCAGGATTTAAACCCACAACCTCACGGACACTACATTGACAGATAAGCTTCTAAACCATTTTGCCACCTTTCTTCTCTAACATCACAATCGTCATAACCTATCCTTGCTAATACACTGCTATCAAAACCAATATCATTGTTAACAACAGTGTATTATAAAGGCCACACAGGATAATTATACAAAACGAACAAATACAAATATACTCTGTTGTATGATAATAATGTTACACATATCCAAAGGCTACAGTTAAAGGTGCCATAGTGTCTTCCAGCCATTGGGGCAGTGAATTCATATCCACCATATCCAGGGCTCAGCACAGGAAGGCAGTGAATTCATATCCACCATGTCCAGGGCTCAGCACAGGAAGGCAGTGAATTCATATCCACCATGTCCAGGGCTCAGCACAGGAAGGCAGTGAATTCATATCCACTGTGTCCAGGGCTCAGCACAGGAAGGCAGTGAATTCATACCCACTGTGTCCAGGGCTCAGCACAGGAAGGCAGTGAATTCATGTCCACTGTGTCCAGGGCTCAGCACAGGAAGGCAGTGAATTCATACCCACTGTATCCAGGGCTCAGCACAGGAAGGCAGTGAATTCATACCCACTGTGTCCAGGGCTCAGCACAGGAAGGCAGTGAATTCATACCCACTGTGTCCAGGGCTCAGCGTAGGAAGGCAGTGAATTCATACCCACTGTGTCCAGGGCTCAGCACAGGAAGGCAGTGAATTCATACCCACTGTGTCCAGGGCTCAGCGTAGGAAGGCAGTGAATTCATACCCACTGTGTCCAGTGCTCAGCGTAGGAAGGCAAGGCCCAATCCTCTCCTTCCATCGTTTTAACATTAATCGACCAAAGTCAGGAACCCGTTCCCACCTGGGTGGAATGAGGACAATGGGAGTGCAGTGCCTTTCCCAAGGACACAGCACCGTGCTGAAAAGGGACCTCAAACCCTGATCACTGGTCAACACTGGATGAGAAATCCAGTGACTCACCGATTGTGCCCTGGCACCTCCAAATCATCATGATGTCATAGAAATCACTCATCAGTACATGCAAAAAAACAACAACAAAAAAACCACAAAAAAACCGCAAACAAAAGCCGACATGAAAACACCTACTTTCAGTGAGGAAAGCGTAGGCAGCGCTGATCTCTTGGAACCTGGCTGTGGCCTCCGTGCTCTTGTTCTGAAGGAGACAATAGACAGCAGAGTTTTTTAAATAAAGTTAAATACGTTTTGTTTTGTTTTTAATAAAAAATCTTTATACAAAGTACAACAGTAATATACTACTATTAACATCAACATTGTAACAATAGAAAAAATGACACACTGACACTAGTAAAAAAAATAACAACAACATAATATACTATGAATATCAACACTGTAACAATAATAATAATGACACACTAGTAAAAAACAACAACATAATATACTATGAACATCAATATTGTAACAATAATAATAATGACACACTAGTAGAAAACAATAATATACTATGAACATCAATATTGTAACAATAATAACAATGGCACACTAGTAAAAAAACAACAACATTAAATTAAAATTAAAAATATTGCTTAGAGCCCAGCCGACCATGAAGGCCATATCAGGGCTATCCACCATTCAAAGTCTGGTCACCGCAGATGGGCCACCCCAATGTTTTCAGCTTTCTACTGCACTGTGATCACTCCATGATAAAAATTTCACAACTTTTGTACTAAGCATATACTATATTAAATACTATTAAAAATATTTATTTCTTTTAAATATTGCAATATTGTCCACGGAGGGACATCACGGAACAACGTTCTCAATGAATCTGCTGTAAAAAAAACCCGTCGTGTGTCATAAAAGTCCCAACAATCAATCAGAATATGTTGCACAGTGAGTGGTTCATCACACGGAATACACCAAGGAGCCTCTTCTCCTTTCAGGAGGTAGGAATGTGTGATGTATGTATGACCTGTATGAAGTCGGCACAGCACTGTCATTTCTTTTCGATTCACCACAGCCATAGGCACAGTCTCTTGAAGATTTGGTCGTATTTTAAATAATTTGTTATCTATTTGTTCATTCCATTCTTTCTGCCAGAGATCTTTAGTATACCGATGAACTTTGGGTTTAAAATCAGTAAAAGGAATATAAAACTTACATTGTTTCTCTCTAACAGCACTCTTAGCCAGATTATCTGCTATTTCGTTCCCTTGAATGCCCACATGACCGGGCACCCTAGCCAGAATGATTACAAAACCATTTCTTTTAAGATGGGTAAACAAACTGAAGAATTCTCGAAGTTTGGGATGATCAATATTACGATGAGCTATTGCCTCCAGAGAAGAAAACAACAACATAATATGCTATGAACATCAACATTGTAACAATAATAACAATGACACACTAGTAAAAAAACAACATAATATGCTATGAACATCAACATTGTAACAATAATAACAATGACATACTAGTAAAAAAACAAAATAATATGCTATGAACATCAACATTGTAACAATAATAACAATGACACACTAGTAAAAAACAACATAATATGCTATGAACATCAATATTGTAACAATAATAACAATGACACACTAGTAAAAAGCAACATAATATGCTATGAACATCAATATTGTAACAATAATAACAATGACACACTAGTAAAAAAACAACAATGAAGTATTAGTGCTGCCTTACACTAGTTACAGGCAATCATAAAACAAAAGAAGCAGAAAATAACTAAATTAAAATAAACAAACAACAAAAACGACAATTCTTTCAAAAGCTCAACTGACCTTGTCAGGGTGGTACTGAAGGGCCAACGCTTTGTAGGCCTTCTTTATCTCCACTGTTCAACAAACATCAATGTTATATTAGTGCTCTACACTGTTCAACAAACATCAATGTTATATTAGTGCTCTACACTGTTCAACAAACATCAATGTTATATTAGTGCTCTACACTGTTCAACAAACATCAATGTTATATTAGTGCTCTACACTGTTCAACAAACATCAATGTTATATTAGTGCTCTAGGCCCAACACTGTAGGCTTTATCTCTGCTGTTCAACTAACATCAATGTTATATTAGTGCTCTAGGCCCAACACTGTAGGCTTTATCTCTGCTGTTCAACTAACATCAATGTTATGCTAGTGCTCTAGGCCCAACACACTGTAGGCTTTATCTCTGCTGTTCAACTAACATCAATGTTATGCTAGTGCTCTAGGCCCAACACACTGTAGGCTTTATCTCTGCTGTTCAACAAACATCAATGTTATATTAGTGCTCTAGGCCCAACACTGTAGGCTTTATCTCTGCTGTTCAACAAACATCAATGTCACTGTAGGCTTTATCTCTGCTGTTCAACTAACATCAATGTCACTGTAGGCTTTATCTCTGCTGTTCAACAAACATCAATGTTATATTAGTGCTCTAGGCCCAACACACTGTAGGCTTTATCTCCACTGTTCAACAAACATCAATGTTATATTAGTGCTCTAGGCCCAACACTGTAGGCTCTCTTTATCTCCGCTGTTCAACAAACATCAATGTTATATTAGTGCTCTACACTGTTCAACAAACATCAATGTTATATTAGTGCTCTACACTGTTCAACAAACACCAATGTTAGATTAGTGCTCTAGGCCCAACACTGCAGGCTTTATCTCCGCTGTTCAACAAACATCAATGTTATATTAGTGCTCTAGGCCCAACACTGTAGGCTTTCTTTATCTCCGCTGTTATATTAGTGCATGTACAAATAGTCAGTTCACAATCCAAATCTTGGGCCAACGATTTTATATTATAGGTTTTCTTCATCAACAAATATCATCAGCATCATGACACGTTTTAAATCAAAGTGTAAATAATCGGACAGGTAACTATCCAAATACAGGGCCAACATTTCACAGGCTTTCTTCAAGTCAACTGTGTTCAACATTTGGCGCAGATCAGTGAAAGAACACCAGACCCTGAAGCACACCTGGGGTACCGTTCAGACAATGGCCCCAAAACAGACAACTGTGGTGGTTCTTTGTTGCTGCCTTAATACATGCCAGAGGACAGAGCGGGCAGTAAGTTTCAGTTTTCAGTAGCTCAAGGAGGCGTCACTGCGTTCGGACAAATCCATATACGCTACACCACATCTGCCAAGCAGATGCCTGACCAGCAGCGTAACCCAACGCGCTTAGTCAGGCCTTGAGAAAAAAAAAAAAAAAAAAAAAATTATATATATATATATAAGCGTACATACATAAATAAATAAATAATAATAATAATTGGGCAGTAAGAAAGTAAGAAAGAAAGTAAGTAAATAAGTAAGAAAGTAAGTAAGTAAGAAAGTAAGCAAGCATGTAAGAAACTAAGAAAGTAACTAGTAAGAAAGTAATTAAGTAAGAAAGAAAGTAAGCGTATCTCCCATCCCCCACACTACAGAGTGCCCACTCCACCTCACCTCACTTCACAAAAATTGAAAGCAAGTTTAATTCTAAGTTTGACTTAGTAACTGATAGTTAATACATTTGTGTGTCAAACTTTTGTATTTCATTGTACACATCACACTGTGAACAAATTCACTGTGATAGTAATAGTCAAGCACCCTTCCTTCCCTCTTACACCCTCTCCAACAACCCCATCCCACCATGTTGGTATGAGTGATCTTAGTTTTAGAATGGAACAACCATTTTTATTCTTTGAAATTACTATTTCCTGAAATAAGTTTTTATTTTCCTCATGATGAACCTGAAGGTATATTTCTGTACTCTGTTTTCAGACAATAAAGTGAATGACCAAATGATCTGATTGACTGACTAATTAAACATAATTATGATTGATACTGCTCACCATCAGAAGCAGACTGGGTCAGCCCCAACGATTCCAGGCACTTTTTGCGTGTTCTGATTTGATCAGACATGGTGGATGTGCTGAAAACAAAAAGACATGACAATTGGCATACATCACCACCTAGAACCTACAGACACTTCCTGCGTGTTCTGAATCAATCCGACATTTTGCCTGTGCTGAAAGCAAAAAGACAAGACACACACCACTACCTACCACCTATTACTGTATTAATATTACTTGTGCTGTTACAGTGTCAGTGTTACAAGCACTGTAGTGTAATGTGATACTGATGTGTGTGAGAGGAGGAGGGAGACTCAGAGAGACAGGGACAGACTCTAGTCTAAAGAAACAATACTGTAATTCTAAATCCAATAAAAATTGTATAATACATGTACTGTAATTCTAAATCAAATTATATTGACTAATGGGTGGCAGAAACTTTAACTTGTAATTTATCATACCACAAGTGAAAACCAACCAACATGCAAACTTTAACTTGTAATTCATCATACCACAAGTGAAAACCAACCAACATGCAAACTTTAACTTGTAATTTATCATACCACAAGTGAAAACCAACCAACATGCAAACTTTAACTTGTAATTTATCATACCACAAGTGAAAACCAACCAACATGCAAACTTTAACTTGTAATTCATCATACCACAAGTGAAAACCAACCAACATGCAAAAGTAGTTCTAATGCTGCGAATACATTTTAATCAACACAATTTATCTCAACAGCTAAACATGATATTGATCTGCTTAATTACTAATTTAAGTGTATGGGTTTTGTCAAGCAATTCTAGCACTGGTTGACCAGTATGATAGTACACACACCCACAAAAAAAACCAAAAAAAAACCGTTCTGCCGAAACTGGACCTAGCCCATGAAAACGCGTGTACCCGACTAAATATCATAGAACAAAGCCAGACCAAATACAAGACATAAACCATAATCACAATCAGATCTCTCTGAGTCTGATGGCTTTCTTAAATTATTTGTAAAATCCTGCATGGCAGTTTTCATTAGAACGTGGCTTTAAACATGACTTTCAATTAAACAAAACGAACTACCAACATTCACCTTACCGGTGGTGACGCTTTGAATTCAAGAGCTACCAGCGAAAAGTGGTGATGTCAGCCTCTCTTTCGCTCACAAACAATCGCTGTCCCATACGTCGATTTCCGATGCGACGAATAAACAGTCGATCTTCTCCACAACTGTTCAGCTTAAAACAACACTTGTCTGACAAAAAAACTGAGTAATGTCCCAGCTGTTGCTTTCGGAAACACACTTTTCACGATTGAATAAAGTCTATGAATAGACTTCCTCGAACTGAAATGGCTGCTTCGCAAACTCAGCTTTCATCAACTTCGTGCAATCCAGATATGCACGAAAGTAATTTTGCTATCCATGAAGATCAGAGTGTTTAATATAAGAGGCGTATTCAGTTAAAAACTTTAAAACATACGAAGCGTCTCTGGGTTTGTGTCACAGAAAATGAAGACAACGTCTCGGGCCTCCACTCAGACCTGTCCACCTCAACCCGCGTTATGGTCAAAAGTGAAAGTACCGTTTTACCCAGAGTTGCCTCGTTTTCGATTGTGGATTGCTGGGTTATCTTTGTAAACAAATTAATAAGAATGCGTTATAGAATGCGTTATTTAGCATTGAACAAGCGACTAAAACCAATATACGTATACTAAGGAAAAATCATAATTAAAAAAACAACTGTTGATAAAAACAAACTTTGCACGAAATTTCATTTGTCTTTCTACCTGATAGAGAGCTAATATTCCAAATACAGAACAAATCACACGAAGATCCACGATATTTATTTATTTATTTTTTTAATCATTATTTGGTGTGCGTGCGTGCGTGCGTGCTATGTGTGTGTGTGTGTGTGTGTGTGTGTGTGTGTGTGTGTGTGTGTGTGTGTGTGGAGAGTGATTGTGTGCGAGTTCGCTGATCGTGCCTCGTCCAGTTTCTATTCTTATCGTATTTCAGTTATTTGCATTCAGTGTATCTTTCCTTATTAATCTATTTTGTTTGGTTACTTTTGTGCGTATTAGTTTTGTAATTCCATTTAGTCTATTGTTGTTGTTGTTGTTTGTTTGTTTGTTGTTGTTGTTGTTTTGTTGTTGTTTTTTGTTTGTTGTCTCCTTTTTTTATGAGTGATGTGGCGTATAAGTTTATTTGTTTGTTTGTTTGGGGTTTTTGGGGAGGGGGGGGGGGGGTGTCTGT
>NC_134908.1:777244-789744 GCF_041734735.1 Babylonia areolata
AACAAAAACACAACTACCAACAACAACACCAACATCATCTCCACCACCACCACTAACAACACCAACACCAACACCAACATCTCCACCACCACCACTAACAACACCAACACCAACACCAACATCTCCACCACCACCACTAACAACACCAACACCAACACCAACATCTCCACCACCACCACTAACAACACCAACACCAACATCATCTCCACCACCACCACTAACAACACCAACACCATCTCCACCACCACCACCATCAACAACAACACCAACATCTCCACCACCACCACCATCAACAACAACACCACCATCTCCACCACCACCACCATCAACAACAACACCACCACCAACATCTCCACCACCACCACTAACAACAACAACACCAACATCTCCACCACCACCACCATCAACAACAACACCAACATCTCCACCACCGCCACCATCAACAACAACACCACCACCAACATCTCCACCACCACCACCATCAACAACAACACCAACACCAACATCTCCACCACCACCACCATCAACAACAACACCAACATCTCCACCACCACCACCATCAACAACAACACCAACATCTCCACCACCACCAACATCTCCACCAGCACCACCACCAACAACAACGCCACCAACATCTCCACCACCACCACCACCAACAACAACACCACCACCAACATCTCCACCACCAACAACAACAACACCAACACCAACATCTCCACCACCACCACCACCAACAACAACACCAACACCAACATCTCCACCACCACCACCACCAACAACAACACCAACACCAACATCTCCACCACCACCACCACCAACAACAACACCAACACCAACATCTCCACGACCACCACCACCAACAACAACACCACCACCAACATCTCCACCACCACCACCACCAACAACAACACCAACATCTCCACCACCACCAACAACAACGATCACAACATCAGCAACAACCACTACCACCACCACCACCAATAACAACAGAAAAAACCACGTTTTCTCCATTTAGGGACAGTCTGTCAGTACCAGACACATAGCACACACGTGCTTCTGGTTCTACTCATCATCAAAGAGAGAGAGAGAGAGAGGTACAGAGAAAGTGAGAGAATAGCACAGAGAGAGAGAGAGAGAGGCACACAGAGAGAGAGAGAGAGAGATGGGAGAGTAGCAGAGAGGGAGAGAGAGAGAGACAGGGAGAGAGAGAGAGAGAGAGAGAGGGAGAGAGAGACATGGGTAAGAGGGGGGGGGGGGGGGGGGGGGGGGAAGGCCAGGCAAAGGGTTAACAGCGCCACTGGCAGGGCAGAACACAGTCACTGTTGGTGGTGGTGATCGGACTTGGGTGTTGGTGTGAGGGAGTTGTTTCCCTTCCTCTGGGATTTCGTTGGCTCAGGTGCTGTGTTTTTGTGTTTGCTGGTTTTCTTTTATCTGATCTTATTTCATCTTTTATTTTCATTCATTTATTCATTCATTTATTTTTCTTTTACTTACATGGAGCGATATGTGTATCAGTGTGTTGGAATTCCTAAACTGTCAGTTTTAATTGATCTCTCTGTGTGTGTGTGTGTGTGTGTGTGTGTGTGTGTGTGTGTGTGTGTGTGTGTGTGTGTGTGTGTGTGTGTGTTCTTCCTTTGTTTGTGAATGACATAGTTTGTTTCCGCAGTGCTGCCGTTGACCACTTTCTGGGGATCGTCTCTTGTTGGTAAGCGCTGGACAGGGATTTGCTTTTGTTTTTGTTTTTGTCTTAGTTGTCTGCACATTATTATCATTGTCATTATTATCATTGTCTGTTATTGTTATCATCATTATCATCATTACTGTTTTTATTGTTATCATGTTAACGTTTCATACCAATCTGAAGTAGGGTCTGAAGGCAGCCCTGACCAAATCCTTGGTTTCATGCGAAGCTCAGACAACTGCTCCTTTTTTTTTTCTCTCCCCTTCTTTTGAAGCAGATGTGGTGTAGCACATATGGATATGTCCACATGCTTTGATGCTTTCCTGAAACTGAAGCTGAAGAAGAAGAAGAAAAAAACCCCCACAAAATAACGTGTGAGCAGCGCTGGCCTGAAGTTGTGTCTCCTTTTACCGCCTATCTCTGTCTCTTTGTCTCTCTCTCTGTCTCTCTCACTCACTCTCCCTCTGTCTGTCTGTCTGTCTCCCCCCCTCTGTCTGTCTGTCTGTCTGTCTGTCTCTGTCTGTCTCTGTCTCTCTCTATGTCTCTCTCTGTCTGTCTCTGTGTCTGTCTCTCTGTCTCTGTCTCTCTCTGTTTCTGTCTGTATCCCAGTATCTCTGTATCTATGCATCTCTCTCTCTCGCTCTGTCTCTGTCTCTCTGTCTCTGTCTCTCTCACTATCTCGCTCACTCTCCCTCTGTCTGTCTATCCGTCCGTCTGTCTGTCTGTCTGTCTCTGTCTTTCTGTCTGTCTCTCTGTCTGTCTCTCTTCTGTGTGTGTGTGTTTCTCTCTGTATCTCAGTATCTCTGTATCTATGCATATCTCTCTCTCTCTCTCTCTCTCTCTCTGTCTCTGTCTCTGTCTCTCTTTATTTATGCAATTTATTTATTTATGCAAGCTTATCTATTATTTATTCCCCCGTTGTTTTTTTTGTTGTTGTTTTTTTTCTCAAGGCCTGACTAAGCGCGTTGGGTTACGCTGCTGGTCAGGCATCTGCTTGGCAGATGTGGTGTAGTGTATATGGATTTGTCCGAACGCAGTGACGCCTCCTTGAGCTACTGAAACTGAAACTGAAACTCTGTCTCTCTGGTTCTCGGGTATCGTTGACAATGCAGCGCTTCCATCCAAGTGTTACAAGACAAACATCTACCCGCCCACCCCGTCTCTCCTCCATTTCATCTTCTACTCACTCCCCCACCCCACCCCGCCTCCCCACCTCCCCAATCTCTTTGGGAGTTTTCTTTAATTAACCCCCTCATCCCTCCCGCTATCTTCTCCACCGTTACTTCCGCTAGCATCTTCTTTTTCTTCTTTCTTTCTCTCTCTCTTTCCTTCGTTTTATTCTTTCTTTCTCTCTCTCTTTCCTTCTTTTTATTCTTTCCTTCTCTCTCTCTTTCCTTCTTTTTATTCTTTCTTTCTCTCTCTCTTTCCTTCTTTTTATTCTTTCCTTCTCTCTCTCTTTCCTTCTTTTTCTTCTTTCTTTCTCTCTCTCTTTCCTTCTTTTTATTCTTTCCTTCTCTCTTTCTTTCCTTCTTTTCCTTCTTTCTTTCTCTCTTTCTTTCCTTCTTTTTCTTCTTTCTTTCTCTCTTTCTTTCCTTCTTTTCCTTCTTTCTTTCTCTCTTTCTTTCCTTCTTTTTCTTCTTTCTTTCTCTCTTTCTTTCCTTCTTTTTCTTCTTTCTTTCTCTCTTTCTTTCCTTCTTTTCCTTCTTTCTCTCTCTCTTTTCTTCTTTTTCTTCTTTCTTTCTCTCTTTCTTTCCTTCTTTTCCTTCTTTCTCTCTCTCTTTTCTTCTTTTCTTCTTTTTCTTCTTTCTTTCTCTCTTTCTTTCCTTCTTTTCTTCTTTTCCTTCTTTCTTTCTCTCCTTTCTCTCTCTCTCTCGATCTACCTTTCTTTTTCTTCCCCTTCTTTCTTTCGTTTCTCACTTCCTGTCTTTCCTTCGTTCTCCCCCCCTCCCCCCACCCCTCTCCAATCTTTGTTGGGTAAGAGGGGAAGGGAAGGGGGAGGGGTGTTGACGGTAGGGGCGTAGGGGGGGGGGGGGAGGAAGAGTGAGGTGGGAGGTGTTCACAAGACAGGCTTCTGCCCGTCAGGATTCGAATCCCGGTCACGACGTATGGTGGGTGAAGGTCTGACCTGTTTCCTGATCTCCAACAGATGTGCGGACCTGGTAGTGCCTGAACACCCGCCGTGTGTGTACACATGCAGAAGATCAGACGGATACGCACGATAAAGATCCCGTAATCCATGTTAGTGTCCCGGGGGGTTATGGAAACTAGAACGAACCCAGCATGCACCCTCTACAACCCGAAAACAGAGTATGCCTGCCTACATGGCGGGGAAAAAACGGTCAAACACGTAGCAAGCCATGTTGTATATACCATAGGAGTCACACACCACACTGTATATACCATAGGAGTCACACACCACACTGTATATACCATAGGAGTCACACACCACACTGTATATACCATAGGAGTCACACACCACACTGTATATACCATAGGAGTCACAGTCCACACTGTATATACCATAGGAGTCACACCCCACACTGTATATACCATAGGAGTCACAGTCCACACTGTATATACCATAGGAGTCACACACCACACTGTATATACCATAGGAGTCACAGTCCACACTGTATATACCATAGGAGTCACAGCCCACACTGTATATACCATAGGAGTCACACACCACACTGTATATACCATAGGAGTCACAGTCCACACTGTATATACCATAGGAGTCACAGTCCACACTGTATATACCATAGGAGTCACACACCACACTGTATATACCATAGGAGTCACACACCACACTGTATATACCATAGGAGTCACAGTCCACACTGTATATACCATAGGAGTCACACACCACACTGTATATACCATAGGAGTCACAGTCCACACTGTATATACCATAGGAGTCACACACCACACTGTATATACCATAGGAGTCACACACCACACTGTATATACCATAGGAGTCACAGTCCACACTGTATATACCATAGGAGTCACAGTCCACACTGTATATACCATAGGAGTCACACCCCACACTGTATATACCATAGGAGTCACACACCACACTGTATATACCATAGGAGTCACACACCACACTGTATATACCATAGGAGTCACAGCCCACACTGTATATACCATAGGAGTCACACACCACACTGTATATACCATAGGAGTCACAGTCCACACTGTATATACCATAGGAGTCACAGTCCACACTGTATATACCATAGGAGTCACACACCACACTGTATATACCATAGGAGTCACACCCCACACTGTATATACCATAGGAGTCACACACCACACTGTATATACCATAGGAGTCACAGTCCACACTGTATATACCATAGGAGTCACACACCACACTGTATATACCATAGGAGTCACACACCACACTGTATATACCATAGGAGTCACAGTCCACACTGTATATACCATAGGAGTCACACACCACACTGTATATACCATAGGAGTCACACCCCACACTGTATATACCATAGGAGTCACAGTCCACACTGTATATACCATAGGAGTCACACACCACACTGTATATACCATAGGAGTCACACACCACACTGTATATACCATAGGAGTCACAGTCCACACTGTATATACCATAGGAGTCACACACCACACTGTATATACCATAGGAGTCACAGTCCACACTGTATATACCATAGGAGTCACAGTCCACACTGTATATACCATAGGAGTCACAGTCCACACTGTATATACCATAGGAGTCACAGTCCACACTGTATATACCATAGGAGTCACACACCACACTGTATATACCATAGGAGTCACACACCACACTGTATATACCATAGGAGTCACAGTCCACACTGTATATACCATAGGAGTCACACACCACACTGTATATACCATAGGAGTCACACACCACACTGTATATACCATAGGAGTCACAGTCCACACTGTATATACCATAGGAGTCACAGCCACACTGTATATACCATAGGAGTCACACACCACACTGTATATACCATAGGAGTCACAGTCCACACTGTATATACCATAAGAGTCACACACCACACTGTATATACCATAGGAGTCACAGTCCACACTGTATATACCATAGGAGTCACACACCACACTGTATATACCATAGGAGTCACACACCACACTGTATATACCATAGGAGTCACACACCACACTGTATATACCATAGGAGTCACACACCACACTGTATATACCATAGGAGTCACAGTCCACACTGTATATACCATAGAGTCACACACCACACTGTATATACCATAGGAGTCACAGTCCACACTGTATATACCATAAGGAGTCACACACCACACTGTATATACCATAGGAGTCACAGTCCACACTGTATATACCATAGGAGTCACACGCCCACACTGTATATACCATAGGAGTCACACCCCACACTGTATATACCATAGGAGTCACAGTCCACACTGTATATACCATAGGAGTCACACACCACACTGTATATACCATAGGAGTCACAGTCCACACTGTATATACCATAGGAGTCACAGTCCACACTGTATATACCATAGGAGTCACACACCACACTGTATATACCATAGAGTCACAGCCCACACTGTATATACCATAGGAGTCACACACCACACTGTATATACCATAGGAGTCACAGTCCACACTGTATATACCATAGGAGTCACAGTCCACACTGTATATACCATAGGAGTCACACACCACACTGTATATACCATAGGAGTCACACACCACACTGTATATACCATAGGAGTCACACACCACACTGTATATACCATAGGAGTCACACCCCACACTGTATATACCATAGGAGTCCACACACCACACTGTATATACCATAGGAGTCACAGTCCACACTGTATATACCATAGGAGTCACACACCACACTGTATATACCATAGGAGTCACAGCACCACACTGTATATACCATAGGAGTCACACACCACACTGTATATACCATAGGAGTCACACACCACACTGTATATACCATAGGAGTCACAGTCCACACTGTATATACCATAGGAGTCACACCCCACACTGTATATACCATAAGGAGTCACACACCACACTGTATATACCATAGGAGTCACACACCACACTGTATATACCATAGGAGTCACACACCACACTGTATATACCATAGGAGTCACACACCACACTGTATATACCATAGGAGTCACACCCCACACTGTATATACCATAGGAGTCACACCCCACACTGTATATACCATAGGAGTCACACACCACACTGTATATACCATAGGAGTCACACACCACACTGTATATACCATAGGAGTCACACACCACACTGTATATAACCATAGGAGTCACAGTCCACACTGTATATACCTAGGAGTCCAACACCACACTGTATATACCATAGGAGTCACACCCCACACTGTATATACCATAGGAGTCACAGTCCACACTGTATATACCATAGGAGTCACACACCACACTGTATATACCATAGGAGTCACAGCACCACACTGTATATACCATAGGAGTCACACACCACACTGTATATACCATAGGAGTCACACACCACACTGTATATACCATAGGAGTCACACACCACACTGTATATACCATAGGAGTCACACACCACATGTATATACCATAGGAGTCACACACCACACTGTATATACCATAGGAGCACAGGCCCCACTTACCATAGAGTCACACACCACACTGTATATACCATAGGAGTCACAGACCACACTGTATATACCATAGGAGTCACACACCACACTGTATATACCATAGGAGTCACAGTCCACACTGTATATACCATAGGAGTCACACACCACACTGTATATACCATAGGAGTCACACACCACACTGTATATACCATAGGAGTCACAGCACCACACTGTATATTACCATAGGAGTCACACACCACACTGTATATACCATAGGAGTCACACTCCACACTGTATATACCATAGGAGTCACAGCCCACACTGTATATACCATAGGAGTCACACACCACACTGAATATACCATAGGAGTCACACGTCCACACTGTATATACCATAGGAGTCACAGTCCACACTGTATATACCCATAGGAGTCACACTCCACACTGTATATACCATAGGAGTCACAGTCCACACTGTATATACCATAGGAGTCACAGTCCACACTGTATATACCATAGGAGTCACACTCCACACTGTATATACCATAGGAGTCACACACCACACTGTATATACCATAAGGAGTCACAGTCCACACTGTATATACCATAGGAGTCAGCACACCACACTGTATATACCATAGGAGTCACACCACACACTTTATATACCATAGGAGTCACACCCCACACTGTATATACCATAGGAGTCACAGTCCACACTGTATATACCATAGGAGTCACAGTCCACACTGTATATACCATAGGAGTCACACGACCACACTGTATATACCATAGGAGTCACAGCCACCACCTGTATATACCATAGGAGTCACAGCTCCACACTGTATATACCACTAGGAGTCACAGTCCACACTGTATATACCATAGGAGTCACACACCACACTGTATATACCATAGGAGTCACAGTCCACACTGTATATACCATAGGAGTCACACTCCACACTGTATATACCATAGGAGTCCAGAACAGCCACACTGTATATACCATAGGAGTCACACACCACACTGTATATACCATAGGAGTCACAGTCCCACACTGTATATACCATAGGAGTCACACACCACACTGTATATACCATAGGAGTCACACACCACACTGTATATACATAGGAGTCACAGACCACACTGTATATACCATAGGAGTCACACACCACACTGTATATACCATAGGAGTCACAGTCCACACTGTATATACCATAGGAGTCACAGTCCACACTGTATATACCATAGGAGTCACAGTCCACACTGTATATACCATAGGAGTCACAGTCCACACTGTATATACCATAGGAGTCACAGTCCACACTGTATATACCATAGGAGTCACACACCACACTGTATATACCATAGGAGTCACAGTCCACACTGTATATACCATAGGAGTCACACACCACACTGTATATACCATAGGAGTCCACATCCACACTGTATATACCATAGGAGTCACACACCACACTGTATATACCATAGGAGTCACAGTCCACACTGTATATACCATAGGAGTCACACACCACACTGTATATACCATAGGAGTCACACACCACACTGTATATACCATAGGAGTCACACACCACACTGTATATACCATAGGAGTCACAGTCCACACTGTATATACCATGGAGTCACAGTCCACACTCGTATATACCATAGGAGTCACAGTCCACACTGTATATACCATAGGAGTCACAGTCACACTGTAAATACCATAGGGAGTCACAGTCCACACTGTATTACTACTAGGAGTCACTAGTCCACACTGTATATACCATAGGAGTCACACACCACACTGTATATACCATAGGAGTCACACACCACACTGTATATACCCTAGGAGTCACACCCACCACACTGTATATAACTTAGGAGTCACAGTCCACACTGTATATACCCATAGGAGTCACACACCCACACTGTATATACCATAGGAGCTCACACACCACACTGTATATACCATAGGAGTCACAGCCACCACTGTATATACATAGGAGTCACACCCACACTGTATATACCATAGGAGTCACAGTCCCACACTGTATATACCCAATAGGAGTCACAGTCCACACTGTATATACCATAGGAGTACACGACCACACTGTATATACCATAGGAGTCACAGCTCCACACTGTATATACCATAGATCACACACCACACTGTATATACCATAGGAGTCACACCCCACACTGTATATACCATAGGAGTCACACACCACACTGTATATACCATAGGAGTCACACACCACACTGTATATACCATAGGAGTCACACCCCACTGTATATACCATAGGAGTCACAGTCACACTGTATATACCATAGGAGTCCACACCACACTGTATATACCATAGGAGTCACACATCCACACTGTATATACCATAGGAGTCACAGTCCACACTGTATATACCATAGGAGTCACACACCACACTGTATATACCATAGGAGTCACACACCACACTGTATATACCATAGGAGTCACACACCACACTGTATATACCATAGGAGTCACAGTCCACACTGTATATACCATAGGAGTCACAGTCCCACACTGTATATTACCATAGGAGTCACAGTCCACACTGTATATACCATAGGAGTCACACCCCACACTGTATATACCATAGGAGTCACACACCACACTGTATATACCATAGGAGTCACAGTCCACACTGTATATACCATAGGAGTCACATCCACACTGTATATAACCATAGGAGTCACACCCCACACTGTATATACCATAGGAGTCCACACACCACACTGTATATACCATAGGAGTCACACACACACTGTATATACATAGGAGTCACACCCACCTGTATATACCATTAGGTGTCACAGACCACACTGTGATATACCATAGGAGTCACAACCCCACACTGTACTCTACCATAGAGTCACACACCACACTGAATATACCATAGGAGTCCACACACCACAACTCTCGTATATACCATAGAAGTCACCCCCACCACTGTATATACCATAGGAGGTCACAGACCACACTGGTATATACCATAGGACGTCACACACCACACAGGTATATACCATAGGAGTCACACACCACACTGTATATACCATAGGAGTCACAGACCCACACTGTATATACCATAGGAGGTCACAGACCACACTGTATATACCATAGGAGTCACACGTCCACACTGTATATACCATAGGAGTCACACACCACACTGTATATACCATAGGAGTCACACACCACACTGTATATACCATAGGAGTCACACACCACACTGTATATACCATAGGAGTCACACACCACACTGTATATACCATAGGAGTCACACACCACACTGTATATACCATAGGAGTCACACACCACACTGTATATACCATAGGAGTCACAGTCCACACTGTATATACCATAGGAGTCACAGCCCACACTGTATATACCATAGGAGTCACAGTCCACACTGTATATACCATAGGAGTCACAGTCCACACTGTATATACCATAGGAGTCACAGTCCACACTGTATATACCATAGGAGTCACAGTCCACACTGTATATACCATAGGAGTCACACACCACACTGTATATACCATAGGAGTCACACTCCACACTGTATATACCATAGGAGTCACAGTCCACACTGTATATACCATAGGAGTCACAGTCCACACTGTATATACCATAGGAGTCACAGTCCACACTGTATATACCATAGGAGTCACACACCACACTGTATATACCATAGGAGTCACAGTCCCACACTGTATATACCAAGGAGTCACAGCTCCACACTGTATATACCATAGGAGTCACAGTCCACACTGTATATACCATAGGAGTCACATCCACACTGTATATACATAGGAGTCACACACCACACTGTATATACCATAGGAGTCACACACCACACGGTATATACCATAGGAGTCACACCCCACACTGTATATACCATAGGAGTCACTAGTCCACACTGGTATATACCATAGGAGTCACACACCACACTGTATATACCATAGGAGTCACACACCACACTGTATAATACCATAGGAGTCACAGTCCACACTGTATATACCATAGGAGTCACAGTCCACACTGTATATACCATAGGAGTCACAGCCCACACTGTATATACCATAGGAGTCACAGTCCACACTGTATATACCATAGGAGTCACACACCACACTGTATATACCATAGGAGTCACACACCACACTGTATATACCATAGAGTCACACCCCACACTGTATATACCATAGGAGTCACAGTCCACACTGTATATACCATAGGAGTCACAGTCCACACTGTATATACCATAGGAGTCACACACCACACTGTATATACATAGGAGTCACAGCACCACACTGTATATACCATAGGAGTCACAGTCCACACTGTATATACCATAGGAGTCACACACCACACTGTTATACCATAGGAGTCACACAACCACACTGTATATACCATAGGAGTCACAGTCCACACTGTAATACCATAGGAGTCACACACCACACGTATATACCATAGGAGTCACACACCACACTGTATATCCATAGGAGTCACACTCCACACTGTATATACCATAGGAGTCACACACACACACTGTAGATCCATATGGAGTCACAGCCACACTGTAATACAATAGGAGTCACACACACACTGTATATACCATAGGAGTCACACACCACACTGTATATTACCATAGAGTCACACACCACACTGTATATTCCATAGGAGTCACACACCACACTGTATATACCATAGGAGTCACACACCACACTGTATATACCATAGGAGTCACACACCACACTGTATATACCATAGGAGTCACAGCCCACACTGTATATACCATAGGAGTCACACACCACACTGTATATACCATAGGAGTCACACACCACACTGTATATACCATAGGAGTCACACACCACACTGTATATACCATAGGAGTCACACCCCACACTGTATATACCATAGGAGTCACAGTCCACACTGTATATACCATAGGAGTCACAGCTCCACACTGTATATACCATAGGAGTCACACACCACACTGTATATACCATAGGAGTCACACACCACACTGTATATACCATAGGAGTCACACAGCCACACTGTATATACCATAGGAGTCACACCCCACACTGTATATACCATAGGAGTCACAGTCCACACTGTAT
>NC_134908.1:802244-804744 GCF_041734735.1 Babylonia areolata
TTGTCACTCTGCCATTGTCACCAAGACAGTTGTCACTCTGCCATTGTCACCAAGACAGTTGTCACTCTGCCATTGCCACCAAGACAGTTGTCACTCTGCCATTGTCACCAAGACAGTTGTCACTCTGCCATTGTCACCAAGACAGTTGTCACTCTGCCATTGTCACCAAGACAGTTGTCACTCTGCCA
Organism: Babylonia areolata; assembly: GCF_041734735.1. Classification (NCBI taxonomy): domain Eukaryota; kingdom Metazoa; phylum Mollusca; class Gastropoda; order Neogastropoda; family Buccinidae; genus Babylonia; species Babylonia areolata. The sequence goes on from NC_134908.1 coordinate 802,433, forward strand.
TTGTCACCAAGACAGTTGTCACTCTGCCATTGTCACCAAGACAGTTGTCACTCTGCCAATGTCATCAAGATGCCTAGGCGATTGTCATACTGTCATCGTCATCAACATAATTGTTATAACATTGTGACCAAGGTGGTTTTTGTTATACTATCAGTGTCACCAAGACAATTGTCACACTATCATTGTCATCAAGAAACCTAATTGTTACACTATCATTATCAGCAACATAATTATTATAACATTGTGACTAAGGTGACTTTTTTGTTTTACCATCCTTGTCACCAAGTTAATTGTTATACTGTCATTGTCACCAAGATAACTGCCGGTCTGTCTCATCACGAGTTATCTTTATCATATTATCCGAGTCACCAAGACAAGTATCTATTATCCCTGTCAATAAATATCTACGTCATCAAGATATTTCCTCCAATGTCTTTGTCCCCGAGATAATGTTCGTGGGCCCCAGTGTATTGGTTTCTATCCTCTCAGTCATCAAGATACATTGCTGCTGAGTTATCTTCATCGTGACCAAGATAATCATTGGGCACCTACCATCTTCCCCCACCTGCTCCTCCTTCACCCCCCCCTCCCTCCCAGTCCCCTACCCCCCCCCCCCCCCACGCACCCCCCTCACCCCGCCCTGTCTTGCTTGGATCCTGTCGTCTTCAGAACAATTGACGTTTTATTTCTGTCACCAACCGACCACAGTTTTTTTGTTTTTTTTGGTCTCATCGCCACCCCTAACCCTCATTCGCAAGTGAATTGCTGGGCATTATCTCCATCCTCGGGATAATTACTGGGTTATCTGCTTTTGACCCAGATAATTGTCGTCGTGCCAGAAAAATGTGGCTGGTCTTCATCCTGACCCTCTCTCTGTCTCTCTGTTTCTGTCTGTCTGTCTCTCTCTCTCTCACGCACACACACACATACACGCGCGCGCGCCTCCCACTTTATCTCTTTCACCACACACACACACAGAGTGATACACACACACGCCTCCCACTTTATCTCTTTCATCTTCCAACACACACACACACACACACACACTCACACACACACACACACACACACACACACAGAGACACACACACACACACACACACACACACACACACACACACACACACACACACACACACACACACACACTCACACAGACACACACACACACACACACACACACACACACACACACACACACACGGGGCTAATTGGTATTTCGATTCCCCTCCAACACACAGCCGTTACAGGCTCTGAAGACTGCCGTGAAGAAGAAATATTTCGCTATCGACTGAGGAGCGCTTTCTTTCTGTCCAACGGTCACCACTAAAGGTTGTTCGAACACGTGTTGAATCAATGACAGAAAGAAAAAAAATTGTGAGAAGATGAAATCGTGGCAGTATTGATCGAGGTTTTTTTTTTTCTGCTGCTGGTGTGACGAAAGGTTTCTTGTTCTTGTTCTTTAGCAATTTCTCTCTTTTTTTCTGTCTCTCATTCTTTGTTTCTTATTCTACTTTTTTTTCTTTCTTTTCTTTTCTTCTTTTCTTGTCCTCCACCCCCTTCCTCCGTTCACTCCTCCTCCTCCTTCTTCTCCTCTCTCTCTCTCTCCTCTCTCTCTCTCTCTCTCTCTCCACCCATCCCTTAACTCATGTCCCACCTCTCCCTCCCTCCCCCCCTCTCTCTCCCCTCTCTCTTCCCCCTCTCTTCCCCCCCCCTCTCTCTTTCTCCCCCTCTTTCGCCCTCCCCCTCTCCCCCCCTCTCTCCCCCCTCTCTCCTCCCTCTCTCTCTCCCCCCTCTCTCTCCTCCTCTCTCTCTCCACCCATCCCTTACCTTATGTCCCACCCCTCCCCCTCTCCCCCCCCTCTCTCTCCCCTCTCTCCTCCCTCTCTCTCTCCCCCCTCTCTCTCCCTCTCTCTCCCCCCTCTCTCTCCTCCTCTCTCTCTCCACCCATCCCTTACCTCATGTCCCACCCCTCCCTCCCTCCCCCCCTCTCTCTCCCTCTATCTCTCCTCTCCCTCCCCCCTCTCTCTCCCTCCTCTCTCTCCCTCTCTCTCCCCTCTCTCTCCCCCCTCTCTCTTCCTCTCTCCCCCCTCTCTCTCCCCCCTCTCTCTCCCTCTCTCTCATGACACTATTTCCTCCCTCCTCACCCTCATTCCTCCACCATCCAACCCCACCTCCCCCCAACCCCCGAATTCTGCAACACTTCCTTCACCCCCACACCACCTCCACTACTCCCCACCCCTTCCAACCCTTACCCTTCACTCCCCCCCCCCTTCATCACAACCCATACTGATAACCTACCCACCCACCCA
>NC_134908.1:824744-842244 GCF_041734735.1 Babylonia areolata
ATGATGGATTGTGGGTAGGATGGGATGTGGTAGGGGGGAGGGATGTGGTGGGGGGGAGGGAAGGGGGAGTAACGTGGATAATAATGGATTGTGGGTAGGATGGGATGTGGTAGGGGGGAGGGATGTGGTGGGGGGGAGGGAAGGGGGAGTAACGTGGATAATAATGGATTGTGGGCAGGATGGGATGTGGTAGGGGGGAGGGATGTGGTGGGGGGGAGGGAAGGGGGAGTAACGTGGATAATAATGGATTGTGGGTAGGATGGGATGTGGTAGGGGGGAGGGATGTGGTGGGGGGGGAGGGAAGGGGGAGTAACGTGGATAATAATGGATTGTGGGTAGGATGGGATGTGGTAGGGGGGAGGGATGTGGTGGGGGGGAGGGAAGGGGGAGTAACGTGGATAATAATGGATTGTGGGCAGGATGGGATGTGGTAGGGGGGAGGGATGTGGTGGGGGGGAGGGAAGGGGGAGTAACGTGGATAATGATGGATTGTGGGTAGGATGGGATGTGGTAGGGGGGAGGGAAGGGGGAGTAACGTGGATAATAATGGATTGTGGGTAGGACGGGGTGTGGTAGGGGGGAGGGGGGTCACGTGGATAATGATGGATTGTGGGTAGGATGGGATGTGGTAGGGGGGAGGGAAGGGGGGAGTAACGTGGATAATGATGGATTGTGGGTAGGATGGGATGTGGTAGGGGGGGAGGGAAGGGGGTCACGTGGATAATGATGGATTGTGGGTAGGATGGGATGTGGTAGGGGGGAGGGAAGGGGGAGTAACGTGGATAATAATGGATTGTGGGCAGGATGGGATGTGGTAGGGGGGAGGGAAGGGGGGAGTAACGTGGATAATAATGGATTGTGGGTAGGATGGGATGTGGTAGGGGGGAGGGAAGGGGGAGTAACGTGGATAATGATGGATTGTGGGTAGGATGGGATGTGGTGGGGGGGAGGGAAGAGGTAGGGGGGAGGGAAGGGGGAGTAACGTGGATAATGATGGATTTTGGGTAGGATGGGATGTGGTAGGGGGGAGGGAAGGGGGAGTAACGTGGATAATGATGGATTGTGGGCAGGATGGGATGTGGTAGGGGGGGAGGGGGTCACTTGGATAATGATGGATTGTGGGTAGGATGGGATGTGGTAGGGGGGAGGGAAGAGGTAGGGGGCGAGGGGGTCACGTGGATAATGATGCATTGTGGGTAGGATAGGATGTGGTAGGGGGGAGGGAAGGGGGAGTAACGTGGATAATGATGGATTGTGGGTAGGATGGGATGTGGTAGGGGGGAGGGAAGAGGTAGGGGGGCGAGGGGGTCACGTGGATAATGATGGATTGTGGGTAGGATGGGATGTGGTAGGGGGGAGGGAAGGGGGAGGTAACGTGGATAATGATGGATTGTGGGTAGGATGGGATGTGGTAGGGGGGAGGGAAGGGGGAGTAACGTGGATAATGATGGATTGTGGGTAGGATGTGGTGTGGTAGGGGGGGAGGGAAGGGGGAGTAACGTGGATAATGATGGATTGTGGGTAGGATGGGATGTGGTAGGGGGGAGGGATGTGGTGGGGGGGAGGGAAGGGGGAGTAACGTGGATAATAATGGATTGTGGGTAGGATGGGATGTGGTAGGGGGGAGGGATGTGGTGGGGGGGAGGGAAGGGGGAGTAACGTGGATAATAATGGATTGTGGGCAGGATGGGATGTGGTAGGGGGGAGGGATGTGGTGGGGGGGGAGGGAAGGGGGAGTAACGTGGATAATAATGGATTGTGGGTAGGATGGGATGTGGTAGGGGGGAGGGATGTGGTGGGGGGGAGGGAAGGGGGAGTAACGTGGATAATAATGGATTGTGGGTAGGATGGGATGTGGTAGGGGGGAGGGATGTGGTGGGGGGGAGGGAAGGGGGAGTAACGTGGATAATAATGGATTGTGGGCAGGATGGGATGTGGTAGGGGGGAGGGATGTGGTGGGGGGGAGGGAAGGGGGAGTAACGTGGATAATGATGGATTGTGGGTAGGATGGGATGTGGTAGGGGGGAGGGAAGGGGGAGTAACGTGGATAATAATGGATTGTGGGTAGGACGGGGTGTGGTAGGGGGGAGGGGGGTCACGTGGATAATGATGGATTGTGGGTAGGATGGGATGTGGTAGGGGGGAGGGAAGGGGGAGTAACGTGGATAATGATGGATTGTGGGTAGGATGGGATGTGGTAGGGGGGAGGGAAGGGGGTCACGTGGATAATGATGGATTGTGGGTAGGATGGGATGTGGTAGGGGGGAGGGAAGGGGGAGTAACGTGGATAATAATGGATTGTGGGCAGGATGGGATGTGGTAGGGGGGAGGGAAGGGGGAGAGTAACGTGGATAATAATGGATTGTGGGTAGGATGGGATGTGGTAGGGGGGAGGGAAGGGGGAGTAACGTGGATAATGATGGATTGTGGGTAGGATGGGATGTGGTGGGGGGGGAGGGAAGAGGTAGGGGGGAGGGAAGGGGGGAGTAACGTGGATAATGATGGATTGTGGGTAGGACGGGGTGTGGTAGGGGGGAGGGAAGGGGGAGTAACGTGGATAATGATGGATTGTGGGCAGGATGGGATGTGGTGGGGGGGAGGGGGTCACGTGGATAATGATGGATTGTGGGCAGGATGGGGTGTGGTAGGGGGGAGGGAAGGGGGAGTAACGTGGATAATAATGGATTGTGGGTAGGACGGGGTGTGGTAGGGGGGAGGGAAGAGGTTGGGGGGAGGGGGTCACGTGGATAATAATGGATTGTGGGCAGGACGGGTGTGGTAGGGGGGAGGGAAGGGGGAGTAACGTGGATAATGATGGATTGTGGGCAGGATGGGGTGTGGTAGGGACACTGGGTCACAAGGCCAACGCTTCACCCTCTCTGCCACGACAGCGCCTCCCCCACCAACACCCCCTCCACCCCCTCCCCCACCCCCACCAACACCCCCTCCACCCCCACCCCCACCCCCCAAAAAAAGGAAGTTGTAACAGAATGTAAAAGAAAAACAACAACCCCCTCCAAAAAAAAACAACAACAAAAAAACCAACAAAAAAAACCCACCCGTAGTTACAGGTGCTGTCACAGCAGAAATAAACCCTCTTAATTATCATGGATGGTGGGACACATGATCTTTTGAAGAGGTTTTTTGTCGTTGGGGTTTTTTGGTTTGTTTGTTTTTTTCAGGGCAGGGGGGGGGGGGGGGGTTCATTTTCTTTTCCCTTCTGCCTGAACGAGGCCGGTGGAAGTGGGAATTAAGGAGAGTGGAGGGTAGGAAAGGAAATGTGGTCGTCATCTGTCGGGTGAAATTGTTGAAACAGATCTGGGGCCTGGCAGGTCTGTTGATTTGATCCAGTGATCGTGACTGTCATGGCTACACTGCGTCCCTGTCTGTCTGTCTGTCTGTCTGTCTCTCTTTCTCTGTCTCTCCCTCCTTCCATCTTTTTCTTCTCTCTCATTTTCCGTAATTTCCACGTTCGCCATATAATCTGACCGACCTTCTGTATCAATTTCCTTGTCTTTGCACCCTTCCTCTTCCTCTTTTCTGTCTCTGTCTCTCTCTGTCTCTGTCTCTCTGTCTCTGTGTGTGTGTGTGTGTGTGTGTGTGTGTGTGTGTGTGTGTGTGTGTGTGTGTGTGTGTGTGTGCATGCGTATGTTTGTGTGTGTGTGTGACATGCGTGTGTCTGCTTGCGTCATTGCGTGTGTATATGTGTGCATTCAGTGTGTTTGTGTGAGTATGTGTGTGTGTGTGTGTGTGCGTGCGTGCGTGCGTGCGTGCGTGTGTTTGTGTGTTTGTGTGTGTGTGTGTGTGTGTGTCAATTAGATTGACACGCGATAGATCGATATCAAACGTGATCACGCTTTCAATCAGACTGATTCTTCCGAGAACGATCCTTTCACGCTGTCTTTTATGAGTGTATCGTGTCCTGTTAAAAACTGCTGTGCCATATGTATCGTGTGGCTGCCTTGTCCCAACATATTTCCCAATTGACAAAGTGTCATTCAGGTCGTCAGTGTACAGCATCCCACTGTCTGCATACAGTGTGTGTGTGTGTGTGTGTGTGTGTGTGTGTGTGTGTGTGTGTGTGTGTGTGTGTGTCTGTGTCTGTGTGTGTGTGTGTGTGTGTCTGTCTGTCTGTCTGTGTGTTTCTGTGTGTGTGTGTGTGTGTGTGTGTGTGTCTGTGTCTGTGTCTGTGTGTGTGTGTGTGTGTGTGTGTGTGTGTGTGTGTGTGTGTGGTTTCAAATTGGAATTTACAACATAATTTTGCTACGATCAGTTATGTTGCTGCTGTGGGCTGCATCTGGGTTCTCGTATCATCATCTCATCCGAAGGACTAGCATTCAGACCAGCAGTTTAATGGGGTGGGGCAAGAAACCTACATTCAGTTCCAGGCAGTTTATCTTTGCCCCAGTTATCAAGAAACTTGATTTAGAAAGGAAGTGAAGGAAGCGTGTTGAAGTGTTGACGTGTTGAGCAAAGCAGCTGACAGTGGCAGTAGAAGGGTGGACGGTGGAAGGGCGTTGGGAGTGACATCCGTCAATGGCTGCAGGGACTGGGAACATAAAACCCTCACACCACCCAGTTATCAACCTGTGTCACCCCTCCTCCCCCTCCTCCCTCCTTCTCCTTCCTCTTCCCTCCTTTGTTTTTCCTTTTCCCCACTCTCCCCTTTCCCCCCCTCCCCTTTCCCCTCCCCTTTCCCCCCTCCCCTTTCCCCCCTCCCCTTTCCCCAATCTCCCCTTTCCCCCCTCCCCTTTCCCCAATCCCCCCTTTCCCCAATCTCCCCTTTCCCCAATCTCCCTTCCCCAATCCCCCCTTTCCCCAATCTCCCCTTTCCCCAATCCCCCCTTTCCCCAATCTCCCCTTTCCCCAATCTCCCCTTTCCCCAATCCCCCCTTTCCCCCCTCCCCTTTCCCCAATCCCCCTTTCCCCCCTCCCCCCCTCCCCTTTCCCCAATCTCCCCTTTCCCAATCCCCCCTTTTCCCCAATCCCCCTTTCCCCAATCTCCCCTTTCCCCCCTCCCCTTTCCCCCCCTCCCCTTTCCCCAATCTCCCCTTTCCCCCCTCCCCCTTTCCCCCCCCTCCCCTTTCCCCAATCCCCCCCTTTCCCCCCTCCCCTTTCCCCAATCTCCCCTTTCCCCCCTCCCCCCCTCCCCTTCCCCAATCTCCCCTTTCCCCCCTCCCCTTTCCCCAATCTCCCCTTTCCCCCCTCCCCTTTCCCCCTCCCCTTTCCCCCCATCCCCCTTCCCCTTTCCCCTTTCCCCCCTCCCCTTTCCCCCCTCCCCTTTCCCCCATCCCCCTTCCCCTTTCCCCTTTCCCCAATCTCCCCCTTTGTTCCCCCCTCCCCTTTCCCACCTCCCCTTTCTCTTGTCACCCCCTCATCCAGCACCCCCATCTCCCACCACCATTTCTACCCGGTCTGGGCTGATGCCAACACCGATGCTGAGCGATCGATTCAATATCGTTAACTCTGGTGTGTGGTTTCCGGGAAGGGGGACAACCCCATATTTTTAACCCCCCCCACCCCCACCCCCCCCGGGCAACTCTCGGCCTTTTTGCCTGCTGTGCAGGGATCGCTGGCTGCTAGCTGTGGGTTAGGCATTCTGCGTGCTGTGCTGTACAAGGTTTGGAGGTTTCTTTTGCTTTTGTCCCCCGTTGATTGTCATTTGAGAACCGAGAAGTGTTCAATTGTGCAGAGTGTGTGTGCTGGGTTTGATCTGTGTATTGATTTGGGGCTGATTGAATTGGGGGCCAGGCTGAGGGTTGGGGAGGGAAGTCCTTTTTCTTCTGTTCTTGTGGTGTGGTGTGGTGTGGTGTGGTGTGGTGTGGTGTGGTGTGTGGTGTGTGGCGTGGTGTGGTGTGGTGTGGTGTGGTGTGGTGTGGTGAGGTGTGGTGTGGTGTGGTGTGGTGAGTTGTGGTGTGGTGTGGTGTGGTGAGGTGTGGTGTGGTGTGGTGTGGTGTGGTGTGGTGAGGTGTGGTGAGGTGTGGTGTGGTGTGGTGAGGTATGGTGTGGTGTGGTGTGGTGAGGTGTGGTGTGGTGTGGTGTTGTGTGGCGTGGCTTTGGTGTGGTGTGGCTTGGTGTGGTGTGGCTTGGTGTGGTGTGGTGTGATGTGGTATGGTGTGGCGTGGTGTGATGTGGTGTGGTGGTGTGGTGTGGTGTGGTGTGATGTGATGTGGTGTGGTATGGTGTGGCATGGTGTGGTGTTACTTGGTGTGGTGTGGTGGGGTGTGATGTGATGTAGTTTGGTGTGGTGTGGTGTGGTGTGGCTTAGTGTGGTGTGGTGTGATGTGGTGTGGTGTTGTTCTGTGTGGTGTGGTCTGATGTGGTGTGGTCTGGTGTGGTGTGATGTGATGTGGTGTGGTGTGGTGTTGTATGGTGTGGTGTGATGTGGTGTGGTCTGGTGTGGTGTGATGTGGTGTGGTCTGGTGTGGTGTGATGTGGTGTGTGGTGTGGTGTGGTGTGGTGTGGTCTGGTGTGGTGTGATGTGATGTGGTGTGGTGTTGTATGGTGTGGTGTGATGTGGTGTGGTCCGGTGTGGTGTGATGTGATGTGGTGTGGTGCTGTATGGTGTGGTCTGGTGTGGTGTGGTGTGGTGTGTGATGTGCTGTGGTGTGGTGCTGTATGGTGTGGTCTGGTGTGGTGTGGTGTGGTGTGATGTGATGTGGTGTGGTGTTGTATGGTGTGGTCTGGTGTGGTGTGGTGTGGTGTGGTGTGTGATGTGCTGTGGTGTGGTGTGGCTTGGCATGGTAAGGCGTGGTGTTGTCAGAACAGGGTGATGTATTCAGGGTGACAGTTTGACGTGTGTCTGTCTACAAGGACCCGGGCAGCAAGCGACTGGGCAGGGGTGTGTGTGTGTGTGTGTGTGTGTGTGTGTGTGTGTGTGTGTGTGTGTGTGTGTGAGGGGAGGTAATTGTAGTGCCAGTGTTGGGCCGCTCAATCTTTCCCTGGGTGTGTGGAGGAGGAGGATAGTGTTAGAGTCTGTGGCTGTGCCTGGATGTTGAGGATTGCCTTGCCGTGTGGTCGCTGGAGGATCTGAAGGATCGAACGGGTGTGACAAGGAGACGGAGACGTAAGTAGGCGTTGTAGATTGTGCAGTGAAGTTGTCTGAGCGTTGGACGAGGGTGGGCTGGTTGGCTGGTTGAGGCGTGAAGATGGTGGTGGGGAGGAAGGTGTGTTATTGGATGTGGGTGGTTGTCTACACGATGTCTTTCATGGGAATGCTAGTTTTTAGATGAAGCATTTTTTGTTGTTGGTGGTGGATTTTTTTTTTAATAATAATTTATTTATTATTGTGTGATGTGTTGGGAAGTGGTGTAGTGGAATATGGTTTCATTGACATTGGGGTGTGTGTGTGTGTGTGTGTGTGTGTGTGTGTGTGTGTGTGTGTGTGTGTGTGCATGCATGTTCTCATATGCATATACTTGTCTGTGCTACAATGCTATGTTTTCACGTTCTGTTTATGACAACCATATAGCTGTCTGTTGGAGTTCATGTCTCTGATTCTCTGTCTCTGTATCTGTCATTGTTTGTGTCCTAACCCCCCCCCCTCTCTCACTCTCTCTCTCTCTTTCTCTCTCTTTGTCACGCTTTCCATCTGTCTGTGACTCCGTCTGTCTGTCTGTCTGTCTGTCTGTCTCGTTCTGTTTCTCTACAACTGTCTGTCTGTCTCTTCTCTGTCTCTTTATCTGTCACTATCTTTCTGTCTGTTTCTCTCTCTCTTCCTACCCTCTCTCTCTCTCTCTCTCTCTCTCTCTCTCTGTGTGTCTTTTTGTCCCTTTTTCCATCAGTCTGTACCTCCATCTGTCTGTCTTGTTGTCTCTGTCTTTGCTTGTCGCTCTATCTCGCTCTCTTTTCATCACTTTCTTTCTCCCTCATTCTCTCTTTCTCCCCCCTCTCTCTCTCCCTCACTTTCTTCCTCTCTCTCTGTCTCTCTCTGTCTCTCTATGTCTCTCATTCTCTCTCCCTTACCCCCTCACTCCTCACTTAGTATCCCATACTTCATACTGGCCCTTCCCTCAACTAAGTACACATTAATGTTGATACCATGTCCTTTCTCCACTTTTTCAGTAGTGTGTCTGTTTAGTTGTTGGTTTTAGGGGGGGGGGGAGGAGCGGGGTTGGAGGGGGGAGAGGAGGGTACGATCAACTGTCTTGGAACGAGTTTTATACCATCCCCACCCCCCTCTCCACCACCACCCCTCTTTCTCCCATCAATATAAGCCAGGACCCCAGTCCAGCTGAAATCACTAGTTAGCACTTCCTGTTCCACCCCCCCACCCCCCACCCGCACCCTGCTTCTCCTTCCTCATCCATCCTGTCATCCTTCCCCCCCCCCCTCCCCTTTCCCTTTGTTCCCCCTCCCCCTCCTCAAACCCCTCATCCACCACCCCCATCTCCCACCACCTCTGGCCCACCCCCACCCCCACCCCCAGCACCTAGCCCCAGCTTTCCATCCTACCCGGTCTGGGCTGATGCCAACACCGATGCTGAGCGATCGATTCAATATCGTTAACTCTGGTGTGTGGTTTCCGGGAAGGGGGACAACCCCATATTTTTAACCCCCCCGGGCAACTCTCGGCCTTTTTGCCTGCTGTGCAGGGCTCGCTGGCTGCTAGCTGTGGGTTAGGCATTCTGCGTGCTGTGCTGTACAAGGTTTGGAGGTTTCTTTTGCTTTTGTCCCCCGTTGATTGTCATTTGAGAACCGAGAAGTGTTCAATTGTGCAGAGTGTGTGTGCTGGGTTTGATCTGTGTATTGATTTGGGGCTGATTGAATTGGGGGCCAGGCTGAGGGTTGGGGAGGGAAGTCCTTTTTCTTCTGTTCTTGTGGTGTGGTGTGGTGTGGTGTGGTGTGTGGGGTGTGGTGTGGTGAGGTGTGGTGTGGTGTGGTGTGGTGTGGTGTGGTGAGGTGTGGTGTGGTGTGGTGTGGTGTGGTGTGATGTGGTGTGGTAAGGTTTGGTGTGGCATGGTGTGGTTTTACGTGGTGTGGTGTGGTGTGGTGTGGTTTGGTCTGGTGTGGTGTGGTCTGGTGTGGTGTGGTGTGGTGTGGTGTGGTGTGGTGAGGTGTGGTGTGGTGAGTTGTGGTGTGGTGTGGTGTGGTGTGGTGAGGTGTGGTGTGGTGTGGTGAGGTGTGGTGTGGTGTGGTGTTGTGTGGCGTGGCTTTGGTGTGGTGTGGCTTGGTGTGGTGTGGTGTGGTGTGGTGTGGTGTGGTGTGGTGTGATGTGGTATGGTGTGGCGTGGTGTGATGTGGTGTGGTGGTGTGTGGTGTGGTGTGGTGTGATGTGATGTGGTGTGGTATGGTGTGGCATGGTGTGGTGTTACTTGGTGTGTTGTGGTGGGGTGTGATGTGATGTAGTTTGGTGTGGTGTGGTGTGGTGTGGCTTAGTGTGGTGTGGTGTGATGTCTTGTGGTGTTGTTCTGTGTGTTGTGGTCTGATGTGGTGTGGTGTGGTGTGATGTGATGTGGTGTGGTGTTGTATGGTGTGGTGTGATGTGGTGTGGTCTGGTGTGGTGTGATGTGATGTGGTGTGGTGTTGTATGTTGTGGTGTGGCGTGGCGTGGTGTGGTGTGGTGTGGTGTGATGTGATGTGGTGTGGTGTGGTGTGATGTGATATAGTGAAGTGTGGTGTGGCTTGGTGTGGTGTGGTGTGATGTGGTGTGGTGTGGGGTGGTGTGATGTGGTGTGGTCTGGTGTTGTGTGGTGTGATGTGGTGTGGTGTGATGTGGTGTGGTGTGGTGTGATTTGATGTGATGTGGTATGGTGTGGCATGGTGTGGTGTGGTGGGGTGTGATGTGATGTGGTGTGGTATGGTGTGGCTTGGTGTGGTGTGGTGGGGTGTGATGTGATGTGGTGTTACTTGGTGTGGTGTGGTGTGGCGTGGTGTGGTGTGGTCTGGTGTCGTGTGGTCTGGTGTCGTGTGGTGTGGTGTGGTGTGGTCTGATGTGGTGTGGTCTGATGTGGTGTGGTCTGATGTGGTGTGGTCTGGTGTCGTGTGGTCTGGTGTCGTGTGGTCTGGTGTCGTGTGGTGTGGTGTGGTGTGTGATGTGCTGTGGTGTGGTGTCGTGTGGTCTGGTGTGGTGTGGTGTGGTGTGGTGTGGTTTGATGTGGTGTGGTGTGGTGTGGTGTGGTGTGTGATGTGCTGTGATGTGGTGTGGCTTGGCATGGTATGGCGTGGTGTTGTCAGAACAGGGTGATGTATTCAGGGTGACAGTTTGACGTGTGTCTGTCTACAAGGACCCGGGCAGCAAGCGACTGGGCAGGGGTGTGTGTGTGTGTGTGTGTGTGTGTGTGTGTGTGTGTGTGTGTGTGTGTGTGTGTGTGAGGGGAGGTGATTGTAGTGCCAGTGTTGGGCCGCTCAATCTTTCCCTGGGTGTGTGGAGGAGGAGGGTAGTGTTAGAGTCTGTGGCTGTGCCTGGATGTTGAGGATTGCCTTGCCGTGTGGTCGCTGGAGGATCTGAAGGATCGAACGGGTGTGACAAGGAGACGGAGACGTAAGTAGGCGTTGTCGTTAAAATGTGATGGGGGTAAATGCTGCATTTTCGTTGTCGTCTGAGCGTTGGACGAGGTTATTGGACAAGGGTTGTCTGGTTGTTTTGATGAGGTATGAAGATGTGGATGTGGAAATGGGATTTCTGGTGTGGCGTGGTGTGGTGTGGCGTGGTGTGGCGTGGTGTGGTGGATGGAAGAGGGGGTTGGGGGGGGGGGGGTAGGCAGTGTGTGTGTGTGTGTGTAGGGGTGTGTGGTGATGGAGGAAGGGGTTGGGGGGGGGGGTAGGCAGTGTGTGTGTGTGTGTGTGTAGGGGTGTGTGGTGATGGAGGAAGGGGTTGGGGGGGGGGGGGTAGGCAGTGTGTGTGTGTGTGTGTGTGTAGGGGTGTGTGGTGATGGAGGAAGGGGTTGGGGGGGGGGGGGTAGGCAGTGTGTGTGTGTGTGTGTGTAGGGGTGTGTGGTGATGGAGGAAGGGGTGTTGTTTCGATCGCGGGGTATTATGACGTCATGTTGTGTGCATGTGTGTGTGGCTGTTGTTGTGTTGGTGGTGGTATGTATGTATGTATGTATGTATGTATGCATGTGTGTGTGTGTGTATGTATGTATGTATGTATGTATATGTGGATGCTGATGGACTTCTTGAAAGAAGTGAACATTTTTAATCAGATTTGAATGTTTTAAAACTCTAGGTTTCTAAACTTTGAGTGGAAAGCTTGTAGCGGTGACTAGTTTTTATTGTCGTTTTTTCCCCTGGATTCGAAGTAGGTGCCAACGTGGCGATAGCCTTGAGATGGCCTTAGTGGTCGGCGAGGCTCTAAGCACCATAATTTGATTTGACTTGATTTGATTTGATGTGTGTGTGTGAGCGTGTGTTTGAAAGTGTGCACGCGCGCATGCTTATTTTGTTGATGTGTACGTATGTCAGTCATGGTGTGTGTATCTGTGTGTCCGTCTGGCCGTGTAGTCACTCCTGTCTCTGTCTCTGTCCATCTGTCAGCCCCCCACCCTCTCTCTCTCTCTCTTTCTCTCTCTCTGTCTCTGTCTCTTTTCTTTTCTCCTTGTACATTAATGATTTGCCTCTTTATATCAAATCTAATTGTGAATTGTTTGCCGATGACAACTCCATACACTCCGACCACACATGCATTAAAGTTCTGACATCCAATTTACAAGACAGTGTGAACAGATTAGTTAATTGGACAGAACATAACCATATGTCTCTCAATGCTCAAAAAACTAAATGCATGTCTGTAACAACTCGACAGAAACGCCAGATAATGCCAACAAATGTTTTCAATATTTTCATTTCCAATGTTAGAATTGAAGAAGTCAAATCACACAAAGTTTTAGGTGTAGTTATCGATAATGATTTATCATGGTCTGAACATATTACTTATTTATGTAAAAGGATGTCTCAAAAAGTATTCCAGTTATCAAAAATAAAACACTTTCTAAATACACATGCCCGTAAACAATTCTTTAATGCTCATATACAGTCGATAATAGATTATGCTTCTACTTTGTGGGATTCTACTAGCGCTAATACTCTAAAACCTCTTGTTAGATTATACAAACGTGCTTTGAAATTAGTTTTATTAAAGTCAAGTTCATTAACTCCTAATGATTATAGGTCACTTGATATCCTCCCACTGGAGCTAAAACTAGAATATAATAAGGCTGTTTTCATGCACAAAATAGTAAGCGGCTACGCACCTCCTTCAATTATAAATAACTTCCCAGTAAATAACATAAGACATGTACATAAGTTGCATATACCTCGTCCAAATCTTGATCTTTTTAAGTCCAGCCTAACTTACAGCGGGGGAACGTATTGGAATAATTTACCACCACGTTTAAAAAATATTACTAACCACAACAACTTTAAGCAAAATCTAAAAATGTACCTATTCACAAAAATTGACGTCACCTGAAATCCAACATTGCTTTCGACAATTGTGAGTTCCCTCTCACTCTCTCTTGAGTGGATGCATTTGTGTGTGTGTGTGTGTGTGTGTGTGTGTGTGTGTGTGTGTGTGTTTCATGATTTTTTTTTTTCTTTTCTTCTCTTCTTCTTCCTTTTGTGGAATGGCTTTGAATTGTGAAATAATGGTATATTTTGATTGTGTTTTGATTTTGTGCTCATTTTCGCTTTTTTAGCTTTATTCCCTCTTTAGGGCGAGGGCTGGATGTAAAAAAGCATGTTACTTGCTTATCTATTACCCTCGATAATAAAGATTTTGTCTTTGTCTTGTGTCTTGTCTCTCCGCTCTGTGTGTCTGTGTGGGTGTTCACCCAGCGTGCCAACGGTCAGTGTCTTTCAATACCCCAGTGTGATGTGGAATTAGGGAGCTGTAATGTCTTTCAATACCCCAGTGTGATGTGGAATTAGGGAGCTGTAATGTCTTTCAATACCCCAGTGTGATGTGGAATTAGGGAGCTGTAATGTTTTTCAATACCCCAGGGTGATATGGAATTAGGGAGCTGTAATGTCTTTCAATACCCCAGTGTGATGTGGAATTAGGGAGCTGTAATGTCTTTCAATACCCCAGTGTGATGTGGAATTAGGGAGCTGTAACGTCTTTCAATACCCCAGTGTGATGTGGAATTAGGGAGCTGTCATGTCTGTAAATACCCCAGTGTGATGTGGAATTAGGGAGCTGTCATGTCTGTAAATACCCCAGTGTGATGTGGAATTAGGGAGCTGTAATGTCTATCAATACCCCAGTGTGATATGGAATTAGGGAGATGACCAGGACAGCACCTCGCTACAATGAACCACTCTCTCCAGGACAGCACCTCGCTACAATGAACCACCCTGACCAGGACAGCACCTCGCTACAATGAACCTCTCTGACCAGGACAGCACCTCGCTACAATGAACCACTCTCTCCAGGACAGCACCTCGCTACAATGAACCACTCTGACCAGGACAGCACCTCGCTACAATGAACCACTCTCTCCAGGACAGCACCTCGCTACAATGAACCACTCTCTCCAGGACAGCACCTCGCTACAATGAGCCACTCTGACCAGGACAGCACCTCGCTACAATGAACCACTCTCTTCAGGACAGCACCTCGCTACAATGAACCACTCTCTCCAGGACAGCACCTCGCTACAATGAACCACTCTGACCAGGACAGCACCTCGCTACAATGAACCACTCTCTCCAGGACAGCACCTCGCTACAATGAACCACTCTCTTCAGGACAGCACCTCGCTACAATGAACCTCTCTGACCAGGACAGCACCTCGCTACAATGAACCACTCTCTCCAGGACAGCACCTCGCTACAATGAACCACTCTGACCAGGACAGCACCTCGCTACAATGAACCACTCTCTCCAGGACAGCACCTCGCTACAATGAACCTCTCTGACCAGGACAGCACCTCGCTACAATGAACCACTCTCTCCAGGACAGCACCTCGCTACAATGAACCACTCTCTCCAGGACAGCACCTCGCTACAATGAACCACTCTGACCAGGACAGCACCTCGCTACAATGAACCACTCTCTCCAGGACAGCACCTCGCTACAATGAACCACTCTCTTCAGGACAGCACCTCGCTACAATGAACCACTCTCTCCAGGACAGCACCTCGCTACAATGAACCACCACCACTTTTCTTCCTGCTTACATTGTAATCTTTTTTCAGTTGAAGGTGTGGGTTTTTCCTACAGAATTTTTCCAGGGACAACCCTTTTGTTGCCATGGGTTCTATTGCGCACGCCAAGTGCATGCTACACGTGGGGCCTGGGTTTAGCGTGTGACCCAAATGACTGAGAAGAGAGAAAGAGTGAGAGGAAAAGAACCGGGTTTCAGCTCCATAGCTGGACGGGTTTTGTAGACGTGATCTGTCAAGACGTAACATGGTTTCCACTTTGAAAGTTTCCAGCTGAATTGCGCACGCCTGTCCATGTGTGTTTGTGTGTGTTTGGGGGAGGGGGGGGGGAGGGGAGGGGGGGCAGTTGGTGTGTGTGTGTGTGTGTGTGTGTGTGTGTGTGTGTGTGTGATTTTGTTTTTATTTTTCGGTTGCTGAAGAAAGCCTCATGTTCAGCACTTACCTAAAAGAGAGAGAGAGAGAAAAAAAAAGACACAGAGAAAAGTGTGTGCTCCACAGACATACACACAACTCAGGCCATCCCAACACAATACACAACAACAACAACAAAACACGTTGCCAGTCATATGGCTCCGACATGGAACTTCGTTATGTGCAGAATGTTACCTGCTAGCTGCCTGCAGTTCTGCTGTAAGGAGGATGTCCGAGGAGTTAACTGCTGTCCACTTTAGATGATACATCCAACAGTATGACAGTCACAAGGCGCGCTTTGAATCAAACTTCAGAGATTGGGTCCTCAGAGAACAGCGTTTCCCTTTACCTACCACTGTAAGTAATCTACTAAGTGCCGGAGTTTCTTTCAGTGTCTACATACCTGTATGCAGGCTCCAGGGGACAGCTGAACAGCACTGAACGGGCGGTGGCTCAGTGGTCAGAGAGCTGGATTCTCGCCCTAGTTTCCCCGAGTTCGATCCCCGCCTTTCGGCGCACATGGAAGGTTGAGGGTAGAGAATGTTCCGATCTCTCCAGTCGACATGTGTGGAGACCTGCTGATGTTCGAACCCATGCCGTGTGTACCCGCGTACAGAAGATCAAATACGCACGTTAAAAATCCTGTAATCCATGTCAGCCTTTGGTGGGTAATGGAAACAAGAACACATACTGAGCACCCCTATGAAAACGGGGAATGGCTACCTTCATGGTGAGGGTAAAAACGGTCATACACGTGAAAGGAGACTCATACAATTATATATGAGTGAACGTGAGAGTTGTAGCCCACGAACGCAGAAGACGAAAAAGAAGAAGAAGAAGGGGGAGGAGGAGAAGGAGAAGGAGGAGGAGGGAGAGGAGAAGGAGAAGGAGAAGGAGGAGGAGGGAGAGGAGGAGGAGAAGAATAAGAAGAAGGAGGAGGAGGAAGAGGAGGAGGAGAAGAAGAAGAAGAAGCAGAAGGAGGAGGAGGAGGAGGAGGAGGAGAAGAAGTAGAAGGAGCATTGGCTTGACACTGACAGTCTGTGTCACAGCATACATTACACACACCATTGTTCGTTGCTGGATCTGTGTATGGTTCATGGAGCATCATTTTATGAAGGGGCAGGTTGAGAGAGAGAGAGAGAGAGAGAGAGAGAGAGAGAGAGAGAGAGAGAGAGTGACAATGACGATGACAAATTGATTGAATGAATCAGACCACATGCCCATAATTCATGGAGAGAACAAAAGGCATGTAGGTTTTACATACAAGTAAGCAAACAAGCACACACACGCACACTCACACACGCACGCACACACACACACACACACACACACACACGCACGCACGCACGCACGCACACACACACACACACACACAAGGATCCCCTTTCACAAGAGTATTGAGTCCGTGTGGCATACATCTCTCTGTCTGTCTGTCTGTCTCTCTTTCTCTCTCTCTTTCTATCTTTCTCTCTGTCTGTCTGTCTACCTCTGTCTGTCTGTCTGTCTCTCTTTCTCTCTCTCTCTCTCTCTTTCTTTCTCTCTGTCTGTCTGTCTACCTCTGTCTGTCTGTCTTTCTCTCTCTCTCTCTCTCTCTCTCTCTCTCTCTCTCTCCCTCCCCCCCAACCCCTCCCCCCCTCTCTCTCTCTCTTTCGTGTGTGTTCGTGTACTGATATGCACGTGCATGTTTGCTCAAATGAGAGAGAAAGACAGACAGACAGAAAGAAGGACAGACAGAGAGAGAGGCAGAGACAGAGAGAAAGAGGGGCAGAGAAAGAGGGAAAGAGAGACAAAGACAGAGAGAAAGAAAGAGACTGTCAAACAGGGAAAGAGACAGACAAAGACACAGAGAGAGAGAGCAACAAAGTTCCACTGACGTTGATGACACAGCGTTCCCCAGAGAAGTGTTCAGTGACAGCATGAAATGAATGACTTCCTGTTGAAAGTCGTGGCCTCACAGGGCAGCAATGGTCTGCTGACAGGTGCCGTGCTGTGTGTCTCTGGAAGTAAAAAAAAAGGTTTACCCTTGGCAACAGAATTGAATTCATGTTGTCAGAGCAGATTTACGTTTATTTTCGGACGTGAAGAACCGTAAAGATTCTGCTGAAAAAAACAACAACAACAACAACAAAACAACCGAAGCTGAAAGAAAACATTTTAAAATCCCAAACCATTCAAAAGACAGGGCTTTTTTTCTTTTTCTTTTTTTTTTTGACGAAAAAAACAAATTGAAAAGGAAATGAATCCTTTGAATCTTCAGGAAAATACTAAGACGACAGAAAGTGAGAAGCTTAGAGGGAGTTAGTTTGCTATTTATAAACGTGGCATCAAAAACGCCCGTTGAAAGCGAGCCACGGAAAACTTGAGGCAGATATCTGTAGTAAGGCTTTCAGGTTTGGGGGTTTTTTGTGGCGATTCCGGCAAAAAGATCTGTCTTTGGCAGACCCCCGGCAAGTGGCCAGCCAAAAGCGAAAATGGAGATGTTAAGAATGGAAGAAATGGGTTTGGGGGGGAGGAGGGGAGGGGTGTGGAGGGGGAGGGGGGGAAGGGGGAGGGAGAGGGGTGATGTCAATAGATCCTCTTTGTCGAGTCTCTGTATGTCTTTGTCTCCATTTTTTGTGGACTCTTCCTTGGTATCTCTGTCTCTGTGTGTCTCTCTGTCTGTGTGTGTGTCTGTCTCTGTGTCTGTCTCTGTGTTTGTGTATGTGTCTCTGTGTCTCTCTGTCTGTGTCTTTCTGTCTCTCTATTTCTCTTTCTCTCTGCCTATCTATGCCTGTTTGTGTCTCTCTGTCTGTCTCCCTCTTTCTCCTCTCTCTCTCTCTCTCTGTCTCTGTCTCTCTCTCCAGATGGCTGTGTCAGCCTGTGTAGTTAACCTATTACCACCAAAAAAACAAACGATATTCATTCGCTCCCTCTCTCTCTGTGTCTCTCTGTGTGTCTCTCTGTGTCTCTCTGTGTGTCTCTCTCCCTCTGTCTCTGTCTCTCTCT